>NC_088409.1:101512053-101527053 GCF_034236695.1 Oncorhynchus nerka | reverse complement strand
CCAGAGTAGAGGCTCAAGGTACCAAGCTGACTGTCAAACGTAAGTCACGTGGTATTTTACCTACCACCCTTCTGACTCTTCTCTCAATGGAACACTTACTTGTTATTTTTTTATTAGTTCATAATCTCTACTTTGATATATCTACTTCATTATCTCTACTTCATAATCTCTACATCATTATCTCCACTTTATTATCTATACTTTAATATCTACATCATTATCGCTACTTTATTATCTCTACCTCATTATCTCTACTTTAATATATCTACTTCATTATCTCCACCTCATTATCTCTACTTTAATATCTCTACTTCATTATCTCCACCTCATTATCTCTACTTTAATATCTCTACTTCATTATCTCCACCTCATTATAACTACATTATCACTACTTCATTACCTCTACTTCGTTGTCTCTACTTCAATATCTCTACTACATTATCTCTACGCCAATATCCTTACTTCGTTATCTCTACTTCATTATCAATACTTCGTTATCAATACTTTATTATTTCTACTTAATTATCTCTACTTCATTATCTCTACTTTATTACCTCTACTTCATTATATCTACTTCATTATATCTACTTCATTATCTCTACGTCATTATATCTACTTCATTATCTCTACTTCATTACCTCTACGTCACTATATCTACTTCATTATATCTACTTCATTATCTCTACGTCATTATATCTACTTCATTATATCTACTTCATTATATCTACCTCATTACCTCTACGTCACTATATCTACTTCATTATCTCTACGTCAATATCCCTTCTTCATTATCCCCACTTCATTATCTGTACTTCGTTGCCTCTACTTCATTATCAATACTTCATTATCTCTACTTCATTAGCTCTACTTCATTATCAATACTTCACTATCTCTGCTTCATTATCTCTACTTCATTATCCCTACTTGATTGTCTCTACATTTAATACAGGCTGAACTTTATTGTGATACTGTACGTAGCTAAGAGAAGGTAAAAGTGTAATAACAAGGCTTTCACAACTTTATGCCTAGTTTTTACAACACTTCCTCTTTCTCCTCAGCCTCTGACGACCCCTCCCCACGGAGGATAGTATACCCCATCACCCCTACTACTCTATCAGTGGAACATTCCAGCATGCTGGTGTTGGAGTGTGTGGTGTCGGGCAGTCCGTCGCCCGCTGCCCAGTGGCTGAAGAATGGGCAGGAGGTGGCACTACCAGCCGTGACAGCAGGGAACAGCAGGAGACACAACAACCTGGTCCTACTGAACCTGAAGAGGAGTGATGGAGGGAACTACCTGTGTTCTGTTACCACGGAGACAGGGAGGAACCTACTCAGCGTCAACTATACTGTGAATGTGCTCGGTGAGTTACTAACAGGCCACTTCTGTAGTCAGGTGTCTCATGGGAAACAGATCTTCTGACCTCAATGGGACTTCCTGGTTAAAGAAAGGTTAGATGAATTACTCTAATGGTAGATTTTTATCTAACTAGTTGAGAGTCCTGACTTCCTCCCCTCTCTTCCCCAGAGGAGGCATCTGTCCTGAGGAGTCTGTCTGACCAGACTGTCTCACCTGGAGACGCCGCTCGCTTCACCTGCGTTGCCAAGGGAAACCCCACCCCCAATGTCACCTGGCTCTTCAACTCTGCCCCCATCGCCCCCTCGCCCCGCCTCCAAATTTCAGGCTCCTCCCTCTGCATCAAAGGGGTGACATCACAGGACGTCGGTGTGTACCAGTGCCTGGTGGACAACGTGATTGGCTCAGCCCAGTCAGCTGGCAGGCTCACCCTCCAATCAGGTACAGTGTACTCTCCTAAAGTAGTGGGGTATCAGGAAGTGATTGTATGAGAACATGGGCTGTTTTCCCTGCTGGTTTAGGGAGTAGGTTGAAGTAGTAGCTCTCCATCTTCCCCACATCTCTCGCCTCCTGTTTTTGCATCAGAGCTACCTTTATGCTGGCCACCAGGGATAAACTCAGGGACAGAGGAATGGAAAGAGTAGCCTTGGATGGCTCTGAGCGTGTGTGTGTGTGTGTGTGTATTTGGTTTTATTATCCTTATGGGGATCAGAAGTCCTCACAAGGATAGTAAAATGAGGAAAATTCATTTAGCCAGTCCCCACAAGAAAAAAGGCTATTTTAGGATTAGGGGTTAGGTTTAGGGTTAAGGTTTGGGTTAAGGTTAGGGTTAGGTTTGGGTTAAGGTTAGGGTTAGGTTTACCCCCTAGAGTCGATCTCTAAATCTAATTAGCATATAACAAAAATCCCCAGAAAAATCAGTACATTTACACTAGACAGATATCTGTTATTTAATTGGATGCGTCTCCATCCACCACATCTGCCTGTGGATCACTTCCTCATCTGTCTGTGGATCAAATCAAATCAAATCAAATGTATTTATATAGCCCTTCGTACATCAGCTGATATCTCAAAGTGCTGTACAGAAACCCAGCCTAAAACCCCAAACAGCAAGCAATGCAGGTGTAGAAGCACGGTGGCTAGGAAAAAACTCCCTAGAAAGGCCAAAACCTAGGAAGAAACCTAGAGAGGAACCAGGCTATGTGGGGTGGCCAGTCCTCTTCTGGCTGTGGATCACTTCCTCATCTGCCTGTGGATCACTTCCTCATCTGCCTGTGGATCACTTCCTCATCTGCCTGTGGATCACTTCCTCATCTGCCTGTGGATCACTTCCTCTTCTGGCTGTGGATCACTTCCTCATCTACCTGTGGATCACTTCCTCATCTGCCTGTGGATCACTTCCTCATCTACCTGTGGATCACTTCCTCATCTGCCTGTGGATCACTTCCTCATCTGCCTGTGGATCACTTCCTCATCTGCCTGTGGATCACTTCCTCATCTGCCTGTGGATCACTTCCTCGTCTGAAGTCGGTTACAGCCGATCCGCCAACTTCTGACTATAGAGTCCAAACAGTCTGGGCTACACGCTGATATGACCCCTCTGTGGAAAGGTGAGAGACTCGGGTTCTTCTCTAGGACGCCCACAGGCCTCACAAGTATCGTCTGAAGGTCCCCCGGTACGAGTTGAAAATGAAATGGAAGTACAGTACCAGTCGAAAGTTTGGACACACCTTCTCATTCAAGGGTTTTTCTTCATTTTTACTATTTTCTACATTGTAGAATAACACTGAAGACATCAAAACTATGAAATAACACATATGGAATCATGTAGTAACCAAAAAAGTGTTAAACAAATCAAAATGTATTTTATATTCTTCAAAGTAGCCACCCTTTGCCTTGATGACAGCTTTGCACACTCTTGGCATTCTCTCAACCAGCTTCATCTGGAATGCTTTTCCAACAGTCTTGAAGGAGTTCCCACATATGCTGAGCACTTGTTGGCTGCTTTTCCTTTACTCTGCAGTCGGACTCATCTCAAACCATCTAATTTGGGTTGAAGTCGGTTGATTGTGGAGACCAGGTCATCTGATGCAGCACTCCATCACTCTCCTTCTTGGTCAAATAGCCCTTACACAACCAGGAGGTGTGTTTTGTGTCATTGTCCTGTTGAAAAATAAATGATAGTCCCACTAAGCCCAAACCAGATGGGATGGCGTATCGCTGCAGAATGCTGTGGTAGCCATGCTGGTTAAGTGTGCCTTGAATTCTAAATAAATCCCAGACAGTGTCACCAGCAAAGCACCCCCACACCATCACACCTCCTCCTCCATGCTTCACGGTGGGAACCACACATGTGGAGATCATCTGCTCACCTACTCTGCGTCTCACAAAGACACGGCGGTTGGAACCAAAAACATCAGACCAAGGGACAGATTTCCACTCGTGTTTTTTGGCCCAACCAAGTCTCTTCTTCTTATTGGTTTCTTTGCAGCAATTCAAACATGAAGGTCTGATTCAAGCCGTCTCCTCTGAACAGTTGATGTTGAGATGTGTATTTTGCTTGTACCCTGTGAAGCATTTATTTGGGCAGCAATCTGAGGCTGGTAACTCTCTGCAGCAGAGGTAACTCTGGGTCTTCATTTCCTGTGGGGCGGTCCTCAGGAGAGACAGCTAACTCTCATGAACTTATCCTCTGCAGCAGAGGTAACTCTGGGTCTTCATTTCCTGTGGCGGTCCTCATGAGAGCCAGTTTCATCATAACGCTTGATGGTTCTTGCGACTGAACTTGAAGAAACATTGAAAGTTCATGACATTTTCCAGGTTGACTGACCTTCATGTCTTAAAGTAATGATGGACTGTTGTTTCTCTTTGCTTATTTGAGCTGTTCATGCCATAAAACGGACTTGGTCTTTTACCAAATATGGCTATCTTCTGTATACCTAGACCAGACCAGAGCAGAGAGATAGTGTGGTAGTGGTCTGAGCTGAGACCAGACCAGAGCAGAGAGATAGTGAGGTAGTGGTCTAAGCTGAGACCAGAGCAGAGAGATAGTGTGGTAGTGGTCTGAGCTGAGACCAGAGCAGAGAGATAGTGTGGTAGTGGTCTGAGCTGAGACCAGACCAGAGCAGAGAGATAGTGTGGTAGTGGTCTGAGCTGAGACCAGACCAGAGCAGAGAGATAGTGTGGTAGTGGTCTGAGCTGAGACTAGAGCAGAGAGATAGTGTGGTAGTGGTCTGAGCTGAGACCAGAGCAGAGAGATAGTGTGATAGTGGTCTGAGCTGAGACCAGACCAGAGCAGAGAGATAGTGTGGTAGTGGTCTGAGCTGAGACCAGATCAGAGAGATAGTGTGGTAGTGGTCTGAGCTGAGACCAGAGCAGAGAGATAGTGTGGTAGTGGTCTGAGCTAAGACCAGACCAGAGCAGAGCAGAGAGATAGTGTGGTAGTGGTCTGAGCTGAGACCAGACCAGAGCAGAGCAGAGAGATAGTGTGGTAGTGGTCTGAGCTGAGACCAGAGCAGAGAGATAGTGTGATAGTGGTCTGAGCTGAGACCAGACCAGAGCAGAGAGATAGTGTGGTAGTGGTCTGAGCTGAGACCAGAGCAGAGAGATAGTGTGATAGTGGTCTGAGCTGAGACCAGAGCAGAGAAATAGTGTGGTAGTGGTCTGAGCTGAGACCAGACCAGAGCAGAGAGATAGTGTGATAGTGGTCTGAGCTGAGACCAGACCAGAGCAGAGAGATAGTGTGATAGTGGTCTGAGCTGAGACCAGACCAGAGCTGAGAGATAGTGTGGTAGTGGTCTGAGCTGGGACCAGAGCTGAGCAGAGAGATAGTGTGGTAGTGGTCTGAGCTGAGACCAGACCAGAGCAGAGCAGAGAGATAGTGTGGTAGTGGTCTGAGCTGAGACCAGAGCAGAGAGATAGTGTGGTAGTGGTCTGAGCTGAGACCAGACCAGAGCTGAGAGATAGTGTGGTAGTGGTCTGAGCTGAGACCAGAGCAGAGAGATAGTGTGGTAGTGGTCTGAGCTGAGACCAGACCAGAGCAGAGAGATAGTGTGGTAGTGGTCTGAGCTGAGACCAGACTAGAGCAGAGAGATAGTGTGGTAGTGGTCTGAGCTGAGACCAGACTAGAGCAGAGAGATAGTGTGGTAGTGGTCTGAGCTGAGACTAGAGCTCCCTTCATTCTGTTCTCTCCTGCCTCCTCCAACTCTCAGTGCAGAAAGAGAGATTTATTCCGCTATGATGTGCAGCAACACTGGTGTGTTTACAGTGAGAACTAGATGTGAGTTAGATAAACTGAGTATTAAAACATGGTCCCGGCAGATCTTTGGCTCCGTGGGTTACCAGGTACCAGGCACCAGAGGTTGTTATCAGATCATCCATGCTGCCTGTTCAACTAAATGATATTGTTGTATATATATATATAAACTGTTTACTGTCGGCTGTCTTTAAAGGAGTACACTGTCAGTTGTGTTCGTGTCTCTGTTCTGTTTATGTTTAGTTGGCCAGCGTTGAGCTCCTGCTAAGAAAGTTCCGGTCACAGTTCAACCCGTTCTGGTCTACGAGCTTTATAAATACATTTGATTGATTGATTTATTAATTGATTGATGTATATTTGTGTTGCTAGGTTCCAGTTGCCTCCCCACCATCCCACATCCAATCCCAAACAACCAGTCATAGTCTTTTTGGGGCTCTAAGCGAAATTGTTTTCTGCTGAAATGGATCTTCTAGAATGGCCTCTAGTTATCTGGCCCTCATACCATCATGGCCACCTACTCTAGTTATCTGGCTCTCATACCATCATGGCAACATACTCCAGTTATCTGGCCCTCATACCATCATGGCCACCTACTCTAGTTATCTGGCCCTCATACCATCATGGCCACCTACTCTAGTTATCTGGCTCTCATACCATCATGGCAACCTACTCCAGTTATCTGGCCCTCATACCATCATGGCCACCTACCCTAGTTATCTGGCTCTCATACCATCATGGCAACCTACTCCAGTTATCTGGCCCTCATACCATCATGGCCACCTACTCTAGTTATCTGGCCCTCATACCATCATGGCCACCTACTCTAGTTATCTGGCCCTCATACCATCATGGCCACCTACTCTAGTTATCTGGCCCTCATACCATCATGGCCACCTACTCCAGTTATCTGGCCCTCATACCATCATGGCCAACTACTCTAGTTATCTGGCCCTCATACCATCATGGCCACCTACTCCAGTTATCTGGCCCTCATACCATCATGGCCACCTACTCTAGTTATCTGGCCCTCATACCATCATGGCCACCTACTCCAGTTATCTGGCCCTCATACCATCATGGCCACCTACTCTAGTTATCTGGCCCTCATACCATCATGGCCACCTACTCCAGTTATCTGGCCCTCATACCATCATGGCCACCTACTCCAGTTATCTGGCCCTCATACCATCATGGCCACCTACTCCAGTTATCTGGCCCTCATACCATCATGGCCACCTACTCTAGTTATCTGGCTCTCATACCATCATGGCCACCTACTCTAGTTATCTGGCCCTCATACCATCATGGCCACCTACTCTAGTTATCTGGCCCTCATACCATCATGGCCACCTACTCTAGTTATCTGGCCCTCATACCATCATGGCCACCTACTCCAGTTATCTGGCCCTCATACCATCATGGCCACCTTCTCTAGTTATCTGGCCTCATACCATCATGGCCACCTACTCCAGTTATCTGGCCCTCATACCATCATGGCCACCTACTCTAGTTATCTGGCCCTCATACCATCATGGCCACCTACTCTAGTTATCTGGCCCTCATACCATCATGGCTACCTACTCTAGTTATCTGGCCCTCATACCATCATGGCCACCTACTCTAGTTATCTGGCCCTCATACCATCATGGCCACCTACTCTAGTTATCTGGCCCTCATACCATCATGGCCACCTACTCTAGTTATCTGGCCATCATACCATCATGGCCAACTACTCTAGTTATCTGGCCTCATACCATCATGGCCACCTACTCTAGTTATCTGGCCCTCATACCATCATGGCCAACTACTCTAGTTATTTGGCCCTCATACCATCATGGCCAACTACTCTAGTTATCTGGCCCTCATACCATCATGGCCACCTACTCTAGTTATCTGGCTTCATACCATCATGGCCCCCTACTCCAGTTATCTGGCCCTCATACCGTCATGGCCACCTACTCCAGTTATCTGGCCTCATACCGTCATGGCCACCTACTCCAGTTATCTGGCCTCATACCATCATGGCCACCTACTCCGGTTATCTGGCCCTCATACCGTCATGGCCACCTACTCCAGTTATCTGGCCTCATACCATCATGGCCACCTACTCCAGTTATCTGGCCCTCATACCATCATGGCCACCTACTCTAGTTATCTGGCTCTCATACCATCATGGCAACCTACTCCAGTTATCTGGCCCTCATACCATCATGGCCACCTACTCTAGTTATCTGGCCCTCATACCATCATGGCCACCTACTCTAGTTATCTGGCCCTCATACCATCATGGCCACCTACTCTAGTTATCTGGCCCTCATACCATCATGGCCACCTACTCTAGTTATCTGGCCATCATACCATCATGGCCAACTACTCTAGTTATCTGGCCTCATACCATCATGGCCACCTACTCTAGTTATCTGGCCCTCATACCATCATGGCCAACTACTCTAGTTATTTGGCCCTCATACCATCATGGCCAACTACTCTAGTTATCTGGCCCTCATACCATCATGGCCACCTACTCTAGTTATCTGGCTTCATACCATCATGGCCCCCTACTCCAGTTATCTGGCCCTCATACCGTCATGGCCACCTACTCCAGTTATCTGGCCTCATACCGTCATGGCCACCTACTCCAGTTATCTGGCCTCATACCATCATGGCCACCTACTCCGGTTATCTGGCCCTCATACCGTCATGGCCACCTACTCCAGTTATCTGGCCTCATACCATCATGGCCACCTACTCCAGTTATCTGGCCCTCATACCATCATGGCCACCTACTCTAGTTATCTGGCTCTCATACCATCATGGCAACCTACTCCAGTTATCTGGCCCTCATACCATCATGGCCACCTACTCTAGTTATCTGGCCCTCATACCATCATGGCCACCTACTCTAGTTATCTGGCCCTCATACCATCATGGCCACCTACTCTAGTTATCTGGCCCTCATACCATCATGGCCACCTACTCCAGTTATCTGGCCCTCATACCATCATGGCCAACTACTCTAGTTATCTGGCCCTCATACCATCATGGCCACCTACTCCAGTTATCTGGCCCTCATACCATCATGGCCACCTACTCTAGTTATCTGGCCCTCATACCATCATGGCCACCTACTCCAGTTATCTGGCCCTCATACCATCATGGCCACCTACTCTAGTTATCTGGCCCTCATACCATCATGGCCACCTACTCCAGTTATCTGGCCCTCATACCATCATGGCCACCTACTCCAGTTATCTGGCCCTCATACCATCATGGCCACCTACTCCAGTTATCTGGCCCTCATACCATCATGGCCACCTACTCTAGTTATCTGGCTCTCATACCATCATGGCCACCTACTCTAGTTATCTGGCCCTCATACCATCATGGCCACCTACTCTAGTTATCTGGCCCTCATACCATCATGGCCACCTACTCTAGTTATCTGGCCCTCATACCATCATGGCCACCTACTCCAGTTATCTGGCCCTCATACCATCATGGCCACCTACTCTAGTTATCTGGCCTCATACCATCATGGCCACCTACTCCAGTTATCTGGCCCTCATACCATCATGGCCACCTACTCTAGTTATCTGGCCCTCATACCATCATGGCCACCTACTCTAGTTATCTGGCCCTCATACCATCATGGCTACCTACTCTAGTTATCTGGCCCTCATACCATCATGGCCACCTACTCTAGTTATCTGGCCCTCATACCATCATGGCCACCTACTCTAGTTATCTGGCCCTCATACCATCATGGCCACCTACTCTAGTTATCTGGCCATCATACCATCATGGCCAACTACTCTAGTTATCTGGCCTCATACCATCATGGCCACCTACTCTAGTTATCTGGCCCTCATACCATCATGGCCAACTACTCTAGTTATTTGGCCCTCATACCATCATGGCCAACTACTCTAGTTATCTGGCCCTCATACCATCATGGCCACCTACTCTAGTTATCTGGCTTCATACCATCATGGCCCCCTACTCCAGTTATCTGGCCCTCATACCGTCATGGCCACCTACTCCAGTTATCTGGCCTCATACCGTCATGGCCACCTACTCCAGTTATCTGGCCTCATACCATCATGGCCACCTACTCCGGTTATCTGGCCCTCATACCGTCATGGCCACCTACTCCAGTTATCTGGCCTCATACCATCATGGCCACCTACTCCAGTTATCTGGCCCTCATACCATCATGGCCACCTACTCTAGTTATCTGGCTCTCATACCATCATGGCAACCTACTCCAGTTATCTGGCCCTCATACCATCATGGCCACCTACTCTAGTTATCTGGCCCTCATACCATCATGGCCACCTACTCTAGTTATCTGGCCCTCATACCATCATGGCCACCTACTCTAGTTATCTGGCCCTCATACCATCATGGCCACCTACTCCAGTTATCTGGCCCTCATACCATCATGGCCAACTACTCTAGTTATCTGGCCCTCATACCATCATGGCCACCTACTCCAGTTATCTGGCCCTCATACCATCATGGCCACCTACTCTAGTTATCTGGCCCTCATACCATCATGGCCACCTACTCCAGTTATCTGGCCCTCATACCATCATGGCCACCTACTCTAGTTATCTGGCCCTCATACCATCATGGCCACCTACTCCAGTTATCTGGCCCTCATACCATCATGGCCACCTACTCCAGTTATCTGGCCCTCATACCATCATGGCCACCTACTCCAGTTATCTGGCCCTCATACCATCATGGCCACCTACTCTAGTTATCTGGCTCTCATACCATCATGGCCACCTACTCTAGTTATCTGGCCCTCATACCATCATGGCCACCTACTCTAGTTATCTGGCCCTCATACCATCATGGCCACCTACTCTAGTTATCTGGCCCTCATACCATCATGGCCACCTACTCCAGTTATCTGGCCCTCATACCATCATGGCCACCTACTCTAGTTATCTGGCCTCATACCATCATGGCCACCTACTCCAGTTATCTGGCCCTCATACCATCATGGCCACCTACTCTAGTTATCTGGCCCTCATACCATCATGGCCACCTACTCTAGTTATCTGGCCCTCATACCATCATGGCTACCTACTCTAGTTATCTGGCCCTCATACCATCATGGCCACCTACTCTAGTTATCTGGCCCTCATACCATCATGGCCACCTACTCTAGTTATCTGGCCCTCATACCATCATGGCCACCTACTCTAGTTATCTGGCCATCATACCATCATGGCCAACTACTCTAGTTATCTGGCCTCATACCATCATGGCCACCTACTCTAGTTATCTGGCCCTCATACCATCATGGCCAACTACTCTAGTTATTTGGCCCTCATACCATCATGGCCAACTACTCTAGTTATCTGGCCCTCATACCATCATGGCCACCTACTCTAGTTATCTGGCTTCATACCATCATGGCCCCCTACTCCAGTTATCTGGCCCTCATACCGTCATGGCCACCTACTCCAGTTATCTGGCCTCATACCGTCATGGCCACCTACTCCAGTTATCTGGCCTCATACCATCATGGCCACCTACTCCGGTTATCTGGCCCTCATACCGTCATGGCCACCTACTCCAGTTATCTGGCCTCATACCATCATGGCCACCTACTCCAGTTATCTGGCCTCATACCATCATGGTCACCTAATCATCCCTAGCTTCCAATTGGCTCATTCATCCCCCCTCCTCTCTCCTGTAACTATTCCCCAGGTCATTGATGTAATTGAGAATGTGTTCTAAGTCAACTTACCTGGTAAATTACAGGTTAAAATAAAATATATAAATAAAGCTGGTGGACTGATCTGTGACTGTGATATATAGCTAATGGGGTGATCTGTGACTGTGATATATAGCTAATGGAGTGATCTGTGACTGTGATATATAGCTAATGGACTGATCTGTGATATGTAGCTAATGGACTGATCTGTGACTGTGATATGTAGCTAATGGAGTGATCTGTGACTGTGATATATAGCTAATGGAGTGATCTGTGACTGTGATATATAGCTAATGGACTGATCTGTGACTGTGATATATAGCTAATGGAGTGATCTGTGACTGTGATATGTAGCTAATGGAGTGATCTGTGACTGTGATATATAGCTAATGGAGTGATCTGTGACTGTGATATATAGCTAATGGAGTGATCTGTGACTGTGATATATAGCTAATGGAGTGATCTGTGACTGTGATATGTAGCTAATGGACTGATCTGTGACTGTGATATATAGCTAATGGAGTGATCTGTGACTGTGATATATAGCTAATGGAGTGATCTGTGACTGTGATATGTAGCTAATGGACTGATCTGTGACTGTGATATATAGCTAATGGAGTGATCTGTGACTGTGATATAGAGCTAATGGAGTGATCTGTGACTGTGATATAGAGCTAATGGACTGATCTGTGATATATAGCTAATGGAGTGATCTGTGACTGTGATATAGAGCTAATGGACTGATCTGTGACTGTGATATGTAGCTAATGGAGTGATCTGTGACTGTGATATAGAGCTAATGGACTGATCTGTGACTGTGATATGTAGCTAATGGAGTGATCTGTGACTGTGATATAGAGCTAATGGAGTGATCTGTGACTGTGATATATAGCTAATGGACTGATCTGTGACTGTGATATAGAGCTAATGGAGTGATCTGTGACTGTGATATATAGCTAATGGACTGATCTGTGACTGTGATATGTAGCTAATGGAGTGATCTGTGACTGTGATATATAGCTAATGGAGTGATCTGTGACTGTGATATGTAGCTAATGGAGTGATCTGTGACTGTGATATATAGCTAATGGAGTGATCTGTGACTGTGATATAGAGCTAATGGAGTGATCTGTGACTGTGATATGTAGCTAATGGAGTGATCTGTGACTGTGATATATAGCTAATGGAGTGATCTGTGACTGTGATATATAGCTAATGGAGTGATCTGTGACTGTGATATAGAGCTAATGGACTGATCTGTGATATATAGCTAATGGACTGATCTGTGATATATAGCTAATGGAGTGATCTGTGATATATAGCTAATGGAGTGATCTGTGACTGTGATATGTAGCTAATGGAGTGATCTGTGACTGTGATATGTAGCTAATGGAGTGATCTGTGACTGTGATATATAGCTAATGGAGTGATCTGTGACTGTGATATATAGCTAATGGACTGATCTGTGATATATAGCTAATGGAGTGATCTGTGACTGTGATATATAGCTAATGGAGTGATCTGTGACTGTGATATGTAGCTAATGGAGTGATCTGTGACTGTGATATATAGCTAATGGAGTGATCTGTGACTGTGATATGTAGCTAATGGAGTGATCTGTGACTGTGATATGTAGCTAATGGAGTGATCTGTGACTGTGATATATAGCTAATGGAGTGATCTGTGACTGTGATATATAGCTAATGGACTGATCTGTGATATATAGCTAATGGAGTGATCTGTGACTGTGATATATAGCTAATGGAGTGATCTGTGACTGTGATATAGAGCTAATGGAGTGATCTGTGATATATAGCTAATGGACTGATCTGTGATATAGAGCTAATGGACTGATTTGTGACTGTGATATAGAGCTAATGGAGTGATCTGTGACTGTGATATATAGCTAATGGAGTGATCTGTGACTGTGATATGGAGCTAATGGACTGATCTGTGACTGTGATATAGAGCTAATGGAGTGATCTGTGACTGTGATATATAGCTAATGGAGTGATCTGTGATATATAGCTAATGGAGTGATCTGTGACTGTGATATATAGCTAATGGACTGATCTGTGACTGTGATATGTAGCTAATGGAGTGATCTGTGACTGTGATATATAGCTAATGGACTGATCTGTGACTGTGATATGTAGCTTATGGACTGATCTGTGACTGTGATATATAGCTAATGGAGTGATCTGTGACTGTGATATATAGCTAATGGAGTGATCTGTGACTGTGATATATAGCTAATGGAGTGATCTGTGACTGTGATATATAGCTAATGGACCAATCTGTGACTGTGATATGTAGCTAATGGAGTGATCTGTGACTGTGATATATAGCTAATGGACTGATCTGTGACTGTGATATGTAGGCTGTGGAGAATCTATCTTTGACCTAATACCCCTAGCCCCTAACTCTGTATCTGCATAGTAGGGAAGGGTAGAGACTGAGCAGGGTAGGAACAGAGCAGGGTAGGGTAGAGAGCAGGGTAGGGATCAGAGCAGGGTAGGGACAGAGCAGGGTAGGGGGCAGAGCAGGGTAGGGACAGAGCAGGGTAGGGAACAGAGCAGGGTAGGGGCCAGAGCAGGGTAGAGCCTGAGCAGGGTAGGGGTCAGAGCAGGGTAGGGACAGAGCAGGGTAGAGACAGAGCAGGGTAGGGGACAGAGCAGGGTAGGGCCAGAGCAGGGTAGGGACAGAGCAGGGTAGGGAACAGAGTAGGGTAGGGTCAGAGCAGGGTAGAGACTGAGCAGGGTAGGGGCCAGAGCAGGGTAGTGACAGAGCAGGGTAGGGGACAGAGCAGGGTAGAGACTGAGCAGGGTAGGGACAGAGCAGGGTAGGGAACAGAGCAGGGTAGAGACTGAGCAGGGTAGGGGACAGAGCATGGTAGGGACTGGGCAGGGTAGAGGACAGAGCAGGGTGGAGACTGAGCAGGGTAGGGGCCAGAGCAGGGTAGGGAACAGAGCAGGGTAGAGACTGAGCAGGGTAGGGGACAGAGCAGGGTAGGGACTGAGCAGGGTAGGGTCAGAGCAGGGTAGGGGACAGAGCAGGGTAGGGGACAGAGCAGGGTAGGAACAGAGCAGGGTAGGAACAGAGCAGGGTAGGGGGCAGAGCAGGGTAGGGCCAGAGCAGGGTAGGAAACAGAGCAGGGTAGGAACAGAGCAGGGTAGGAATAGAGCAGGGTAGGAAACAGAGCAAGGTAGGGAACAGAGCAGAGCAGGGTAGGGAACAGAGCAGGGTAGGGAACAGAACAGGGTAGGGAACAGAACAGGGTAGGGAACAGAACAGGGTAGGGATCAGAGCAGGGTAGGGAACAGAACAGGGTAGGGAACAGAGCAGGGTAGGGACAGAGCAGGGTAGGGGCCAGAGCAGGGTAGGGGCCAGAGCAGGGTAGAGCCTGAGCAGGGTAGGGGTCAGAGCAGGGTAGGGACAGAGCAGGGTAGGGTCAGAGCAGGGTAGGAAACAGAGCAGGGTAGGAACAGAGCAGGGTAGGAACAGAGCAGGGTAGGGGACAGAGCAGGGTACGGCCAGAGCAGGGTAGGAAACAGAGCAGGGTAGAAACAGAGCAGGGTAGGAACAGAGCAGGGTAGGGGTTAGAGCAGGGTAGGGGAGAGAGCAGGGTAGGGCCAGAGCAGGGTAGGAACCAGAGCAGGG
>NC_088409.1:101489553-101507053 GCF_034236695.1 Oncorhynchus nerka | reverse complement strand
TGGTATGCTAGCAGAATAACTGTTAGGTCACATGGTATGCTATCAGAATAATCCACCGTTAGGTCACATGGTATGCTAGCAGAATAATCCACCGTTAGGTCACATGGTATGCTAGCAGAATAACTGTTAGGTCACATGGTATGCTCTCAGAATAATCCACCGTTAGGTCACATAGTATGCTAGCAGAATAATCCACCGTTAGGTCACATGGTATGCTAGCAGAATAACTGTTAGGTCACATGGTATGCTAGCAGAATAATCCACCGTTAGGTCACATGGTATGCTATCAGAATAATCCACCGTTAGGTCACATGGTATGCTATCAGAATAATCCACCGTTAGGTCACATGGTATGCTAGCAGAATAATCCACCGTTAGGTCACATGGTATGCTAGCAGAATAATCCACCGTTAGGTCACATGGTATGCTAGCAGAATAACTGTTAGGTCACATGGTATGCTATCAGAATAATCCACTGTTAGGTCACATGGTATGCTAGCAGAATAATCCACCGTTAGGTCATATGGTATGCTAGCAGAATAATCCACCGTTAGGTCACATAGTATGCTAGCAGAATAATCCACCGTTAGGTCACATAGTATGCTAGCAAGATGTTGTGATCAATCCTGCTAATAGATGAGCCAACGAGACTAATGACCGGGAACACTCCCCTCCATCTTGGCTAACATTCCCAGACAAATGTTAACCAAATATCCAAACTACAATGATGTGAAAACCAAAATCTCCGGCGCGATGGCGCTGTCGCAATCATAGCGGTGCTGAAATTATAATCTAGTTGTCCACACATGGCTTTACATTTAAAGGGTGGACGACTCTGGGAGTTTCAAATAACCAACAATTTAAAACATGCTTTCAATATTCATAGTTGTAGTCGTAATAATGGTGGGCCGTGTAGTTGTAGTCGTAATAATGGTGGGCCGTGTAGTTGTAGTCGTAATAATGGTGGGCCGTGTAGTTGTAGTCGTAATAATGGTGGGCCGTGTAGTTGTAGTCGTAATAATGGTGGGCCGTGTAGTTGTAGTCGTTATAATGGTGGGCCGTGTAGTTGTAGTCGTAATAATGGTGGGCCGTGTAGTTGTAGTCGTAATAATGGTGGGCCGTGTAGTTGTAGTCGTTATAATGGTGGGCCGTGTAGTTGTAGTCGTAATAATGGTGGGCCGTGTAGTTGTAGTCGTAATAATGGTGGGCCGTGTAGTTGTAGTCGTAATAATGGTGGGCCGTGTAGTTGTAGTCGTAATAATGGTGGGCCGTGTAGTTGTAGTCGTAATAATGGTGGGCCGTGTAGTTGTAGTCGTAATAATGGTGGGCCGTGTAGTTGTAGTCGTAATAATGGTGGGCCGTGTAGTTGTAGTCGTTATAATGGTGGGCCGTGTAGTTGTAGTCGTTATAATGGTGGGCCGTGTAGTTGTAGTCGTTATAATGGTGGGCCGTGTAGTTGTAGTCGTTATAATGGTGGGCCGTGTAGTTGTAGTCGTAATAATGGTGGGCCGTGTAGTTGTAGTCGTTATAATGGTGGGCCGTGTAGTTGTAGTCGTAATAATGGTGGGCCGTGTAGTTGTAGTCGTTATAATGGTGGGCCGTGTAGTTGTAGTCGTTATAATGGTGGGCCGTGTAGTTGTAGTCGTTATAATGGTGGGCCGTGTAGTTGTAGTCGTTATAATGGTGGGCTGTGTAGTTGTAGTCGTTATAATGGTGGGCTGTGTAGTTGTAGTTGTTATAATGGTGGGCTGTGTAGTTGTAGTCGTTATAATGGTGGGCCGTGTAGTTGTAGTCGTTATAATGGTGGGCCGTGTAGTTGTAGTCGTTATAATGGTGGGCCGTGTAGTTGTAGTCGTTATAATGGTGGGCTGTGTAGTTGTAGTCGTTATAATGGTGGGCCGTGTAGTTGTAGTCGTTATAATGGTGGGCTGTGTAGTTGTAGTTGTTATAATGGTGGGCTGTGTAGTTGTAGTCGTTATAATGGTGGGCCGTGTAGTTGTAGTCGTAATAATGGTGGGCCGTGTAGTTGTAGTCGTAATAATGGTGGGCCGTGTAGTTGTAGTCGTTATAATGGTGAGCCGTGTAGTTGTAGTCGTAATAATGGTGGGCCGTGTAGTTGTAGTCGTTATAATGATGGGCCGTGTAGTTGTAGTCGTAATAATGGTGGGCCGTGTAGTTGTAGTCGTTATAATGATGGGCCGTGTAGTTGTAGTCGTAATAATGGTGGGCTGTGTAGTTGTAGTTGTTATAATGGTGGGCCGTGTAGTTGTAGTCGTTATAATGGTGGGCTGTGTAGTTGTAGTTGTTATAATGGTGAGCCGTGTAGTTGTAGTCGTTATAATGGTGGGCCGTGTAGTTGTAGTCGTTATAATGATGGGCCGTGTAGTTGTAGTCGTAATAATGGTGGGCCGTGTAGTTGTAGTCGTTATAATGATGGGCCGTGTAGTTGTAGTCGTAATAATGGTGGGCCGTGTAGTTGTAGTCGTAATAATGGTGGGCTGTGTAGTTGTAGTCGTTATAATGGTGGGCCGTGTAGTTGTAGTCGTTATAATGATGGGCCGTGTAGTTGTAGTCGTTATAATGGTGGGCCGTGTAGTTGTAGTCGTTATAATGGTGGGCCGTGTAGTTGTAGTCGTTATAATGGTGGGCCGTGTAGTTGTAGTCATTATAATGGTGGGCCGTGTAGTTGTAGTCGTAATAATGGTGGGCTGTGTAGTTGTAGTCGTAATAATTGTGGGCTGTGTAGTTGTAGTCGTTATAATGGTGAGCCGTGTAGTTGTAGTCGTAATAATGGTGGGCCGTGTAGTTGTAGTCGTAATAATGGTGGGCCGTGTAGTTGTAGTCGTTATAATGGTGGGCCGTGTAGTTGTAGTCGTAATAATGGTGGGCCGTGTAGTTGTAGTCGTAATAATGGTGGGCCGTGTAGTTGTAGTCGTTATAATGGTGGGCCGTGTAGTTGTAGTCGTAATAATGGTGGGCCGTGTAGTTGTAGTCGTTATAATGGTGGGCCGTGTAGTTGTAGTCGTAATAATGGTGGGCCGTGTAGTTGTAGTCGTTATAATGGTGGGCCGTGTAGTTGTAGTCGTAATAATGGTGGGCTGTGTAGTTGTAGTCCTAATAATGATGGGCCACGTAGTTGTAGTCGTAATAATGATGGGCTGTGTAGTTGTAGTCGTTATAATGGTGGGCCGTGTAGTTGTAGTCGTTATAATGATGGGCCGTGTAGTTGTAGTCGTTATAATGATGGGCCGTGTAGTTGTAGTCGTAATAATGGTGGGCCGTGTAGTTGTAGTCGTTATAATGGTGGGCCGTGTAGTTGTAGTCGTTATAATGGTGGGCCGTGTAGTTGTAGTCGTTATAATGATGGGCCGTGTAGTTGTAGTCGTAATAATGGTGGGCCGTGTAGTTGTAGTCGTAATAATGGTGGGCCGTGCGAAGTGATGGGCGAAGTGACATGCCTGGCAAAGTTTGCAACTGCCACAAGGATGGTAACAGCTTAGTAACGTGCGCTGCCTAGCAACCATCGTTATGAAGCATCAAATCTCATGAGTGCGCATTGCTTACGCCGGACTTAGCTTCAACTAGTCTTGTTTTTGGTTGGTGCAACTGGTGTAAATACGGATCACATAGTCGAACGTACACTCTTAGAAAAAAATGGGGTTCCTAAAGGGTTCCTCGGCTGTCCCCATAGGGAAAAAAACTTTTCGGTTCCAGGTAGGACCATTTTGGGTTCCATGTAGAACCTTCTGTGGAAAGGGTTCTACACGGAACCCAAAAACATTTTACCTGGAACCAAAAACGTTCTACCTGGAACCAAAAAGGTTTCTTAAAAGGGTTCTCCTATGGGGACAACCAAAGAACCTCGTAAGGTTCTAGATAGCATCTTTATTTCTAAGAGCGTAGCTACGGCTAACCTAGCGTTTCATAACAACTGGTGCAACCGGCCCCAGAAAGAACATTCAGTTTATTTGCATCTGAATTCATAGCAAGAAAATGTATTAAAAACATCACAATATGATTTGTGATCAAAGTTTGATGTTATACTTGGATACAGTTTAATCTGAAACTTCTCTTTCTATCTCTAGAAGAACAAGAACCTCAGCCTGGTTCCACCGTTGATATTCTGATCGACGCTCCACCCACCTCCGTCCACCCAATCCAGAGCGACGAGGGAGATGAGCTCCTCCCACCCGAGGAGGAAGGGGAAGGGCTAGGGGAGGGGCTAGGAGAAGGGGATGGGCTATGGGACACCATGGGCCAACCAACAGAGAGGAGCAGCGACCGGCCCACTCCTGAAGCACCAATCATTACTAGCCCTCCTCAGACTCACAAACCTGATGTCTATGACCTGGAGTGGAGGGCGGGCCGTGACTGGGGACATCCAATCAACGCATACTTTGTCAAGTACCGCAAGGTGAGTCCAGAGGGGGAGGACCAGGAAAAACTCCAGGCCCTAGGTAGGGATAAAGCACCTGCATGTTAGTGTAGTAGAGTAGAGTGTAGTAGAGTAGAGTATGGTAGAGTAGAATACAGTAGAGTGGAGTAGAGTAGAGTATAATAGAGTGGAGTAGAGTGGCGTGGAGTAGAGTAGAGTATAATAGAGTAGAGTATAATAGAGTAGAGTATAATAGAGTAGAGTATAATAGAGTTGAGTAGAGTATAGTAGAATAGAGTGGAGTAGAGAAGAGTATAGTAGAATAGAGTATAATAGAGTGGAGTAGAGTGGCGTGGAGTATAATAGAGTGGAGTAGAGTGGCGTGGAGTAGAGTAGAGTATAATAGAGTAGAGTATAATAGAGTGGAGTAGAATAGAGTATCATAGAGTGGATAGAGTAGAGTATAGTAGAATAGAGTATAATAGAGTGGAGTAGAGTATAGTAGAATAAAGAATGATAGAGTGGAGTAGAGTATAATAGAGTAGAGTATAGTAGAATAGAGTAGAGTAGAATAGAGTAGAGTATAGTAGAATAGAGTGGAGTGGAGTATAGTAGAATAGAGTGTAATAGAGTGGAGTGTAGTAGAGTAGAGTAGAGTATGGTAGAGTAGAATACAGTAGAGTGTAATAGAGTGGAGTAGAGTGGAGTGTAGTTGAATATAGTTGAGTGTAGTATAGTGTACTAGAGTGTATTGGAGGGGAGTGTGGTAGAGGAGTGTAGTAGAGTGGAGTAGAGTGTAGTAGAGGAGTGGAGTGTAGTAGAGTGGCGTAGAGTAGAGTGGAATAGAGTAGAGTGGAGTAGAGTAGAGTGGAATAGAGTAGAGTGGATTAGAGTAGAGTGGAGTAGAGTGTAGTAGAATGTAGTGGAGTAGAGTGTAGTCGAGTAGAGTATAATAGAGTAGAGTAGAGTATAGTAGAATAGAGTATAATAAAGTGGAGTAGAGTATAGTAGAATAGAGTAGAGTAGAGAATAATAGAGTAGAGTATAGTAGAATAGAGTATAATAGAGTAGAGTAGAGTGTAGTAGAATAGAGTGGAGTAGAGTAGAGTAGAATAGAGTGTAGTGGAGTGTAGTAGAGTAGAGTATGGTAGAGTAGAATACAGTAGAGTGGAGTAGAATAGAGTGTAATAGAGTGGAGTAGAGTGAAGTGGAGTATAGTAGAATAGAGTGTAATAGAGTGGAGTGGAGTGTAGTAGAGTGTAGTTGAATATAGTTGAGTGTAGTATAGTGTAGTAGAGTGGAATAGAGTGTATTGGAGGGGAGTGTGGTAGAGGAGTGTAGTAGAGTGGAGTAGAGTGTAGTAGAGGAGTGGAGTGGAGTAGATTGGAGTAGAGTAGATTGGAGTAGAGTGGAGTGGAGTAGACTGTAGTAGAGTGGAGTGGAGTGGAGACTAGTGGAGTAGAGCGTAGTGTAGTAGAGTGGAGTAAAGTGTAGTGTAGTAGAGCAGACTGGAGTGTATTAGAGTAGAGTGTATTAGAGTGGCGTACAGTGTAGTAGAGTAGAGTGGAGTAGAGTGTAGTAGAGTAGAGGGTAGTGGAGTATAGTGTAGTATAGTGGAGTAGACTGGAGTGTAGTGGAGTAGGGGGTAGTGGAGTAGAGGGTAGTGGAGTAGAGGGTAGTGGGGTAGAGTGTAGTGTAGTAGAGGGTAGTGGAGTAGAGGGTAGTGGAATAGAGGGTAGTGGAGTAAAGGGTAGTGGAGTAGAGGGTAGTGGAGTAGAGGGTAGTGGAGTAGAGGGTAGTGGGGTAGAGTGTAGTGTAGTAGAGGGTAGTGGAGTAGAGGGTACTGGAGTAGAGGGTAGTGGAGTAGAGGGTAGTGGGGTAGGGGGTAGTGGAGTAGGGGGTAGTGGAGTAGAGGGTAGTGGAGTAGGGGGTAGTGGAGTAGGGGCAGTGGGTAGAGGGTAGTGGGGTAGAGGTAGTGGAGTAGAGGGTAGTGGGGTAGAGGGTAGTGGAGTAGAGGGTAGTGGAGTAGAGGGTAGTGGAGTAGGGGTAGTGGAGTAGGGGTAGTGGAGTAGAGGGTAGTGGAGTAGGGGTAGTGGAGTAGGGGGTAGTGGGTAGTGGAGTAGGGGGTAGTGGGGTAGAGGGTAGTGGAGTAGAGGGTAGTGGAGTAGAGGGTAGTGGAGTAGAGGGGTGGTAGTGTGGTAGGGGGTAGGGTAGAGGTAGTGGAGAGGGGGTAGTGGAGTAGGGGTAGTGGAGTGAGGGTAGTGGAGTAGGGGGTAGTGGAGTAGAGGGTAGTGTAGTAGGGGGTAGTGGAGTAGAGGGTAGTGGAGTAGGGGGTAGAGGGTAGTGGGTAGTGGTGGAGTAGGGGTAGTGGAGTAGAGGGTAGTGGAGTAGAGGGTAGTGGAGTAAAGGGTAGTGGAGTAGAGGGTAGTGGAGTAGGGGGTAGTGGAGTAGGGGTAGTGGAGTAGGGGGTAGTGGAGTAGAGGGTAGTGGAGTAGGGGTAGTGGAGTAGAGGGTAGTGGAGTAGGGGTAGTGGAGTAGAGGGTAGAGGAGTAGGGGGTAGTGGGTAGAGGGGTAGTGGAGTAGAGGGTAGTGGAGTAGAGGTGGAGTGGGGTAGTGGAGTAGGAGTAGTGGAGTAGAGGGTAGTGGAGTAGGGGGTAGTGGAGTAGAGAGTAGTGGAGTAGAGAGTAGTGGAGTAGAGGGTAGTGGAGTAGAGTAGCCTGGAGTGTTGTAGAGGGTAGTGTAGTAGAGGGTAGTGGAGTAGGGGGTAGTGGAGTAGGGGGTAGTGGAGTAGAGGGTAGTGGAGTAGAGGGTAGTGGAGTAGAGGGTAGTGTAGTAGAGGGTAGTGGAGTAGAGGGTAGTGTAGTAGAGGGTAGTGTAGTATGGGGTAGTGGAGTAGAGGGTAGTGGAGTAGAGGGTAGTGTAGTATGGGGTAGTGGAGTAGAGGGTAGTGGAGTAGGGGGTAGTGGAGTAGAGGGTTGTGTAGTAGAGGGTAGTGGATTAGATGGTAGTGGATTAGAGGGTAACACGTTATTTGAGTAGTCCATCTGTAGATACCCTACAGACTACCAGTAACATTGTGAGATATAGTGAGATACTGGATGGAAAATCCAACAAATTATTTTTTAATTTTCAACATTGAAATGCAATGTTTCACCCATGATCCACTTAACAATATTTTGAAAGAGTACTTTAAGCATATGTTTTCGTTTCAGTCTCCTTCATCTCCTCTAACCAAAGTTAATTGTATGGATTTTTTTCCTATTAATAATGTAAAATGAACATCTGTACAGAAAGACTCATGTGAAGGTAAATTACAGAGGAGGAACATCTTGATGCAATTAAAGCCTTTAATTCTGGGAAAACTCCAGGCCTGGACGGTATACCAGTTGATGTTTACCAAACTCCAGGCCTGGACGGTATACCAGTTGATGTTTACCAAACTCTAGGGCTGGATGGTATACCAGTTGATGTTTACCAAACTCTAGGGCTGAATGGCATACCAGTGGAGATATACCAAACTCTAGGCCTGGACGGTATACCAGTTGATGTTTACCAAACTCTAGGGCTGGATGGCATACCAGTGGAGATATACCAAACTCTAGGGCTGGACGGAATACCAGTTGATGTTTACCAAACTCTAGGGCTGGATGGTATACCAGTTGATGTTTACCAAACTCTAGGGCTGGATGGTATACCAGTTGATGTTTACCAAACTCTAGGGCTGGATGGTATACCAGTTGATGTTTACCAAACTCTAGGGCTGGATGGCATACCAGTGGAGATATACCAAACTCTAGGGCTGGATGGTATACCAGTTGATGTTTACCAAACTCTAGGGCTGAATGGCATACTAGTGGAGATATACCAAACTCTAGGGCTGGATGGTATACCAGTTGATGTTTACCAAACTCTAGGGCTGGATGGCATACCAGTGGAGATATACCAAACTCTAGGGCTGGATGGCATACCAGTGGAGATATACCAAACTCTAGGGCTGGATGGTATACCAGTTGATGTTTACCAAACTCTAGGGCTGAATGGCATACTAGTGGAGATATACCAAACTCTAGGGCTGGATGGTATACCAGTTGATGTTTACCAAACTCTAGGGCTGAATGGCATACCAGTGGAGATATACCAAACTCTAGGGCTGGATGGTATACCAGTTGATGTTTACCAAACTCTAGGGCTGGATGGCATACCAGTGGAGATATACCAAACTCTAGGGCTGGATGGCATACCAGTGGAGATATACCAAACTCCAGGGCTGGATGGTATACCAGTGGAAGTATACCAAACTCTAGGGCTGGATGGTATACCAGTGGAGATATACCAAACTCCAGGGCTGGATGGTATACCAGTGGAGATATACCAAACTCCAGGGCTGGATGGTATACCAGTGGAGATATACCAAACTCCAGGGCTGGATGGTATACCAGTTGATGTTTACCAAACTCTAGGGCTGGATGGCATACCAGTGGAGATATACCAAACTCTAGGGCTGTATGGTATACCAGTGGAGGTATACCAAACTCTAGGGCTGGATGGTATACCAGTGGAAGTATACCAAACTCTAGGGCTGGATGGTATACCAGTGGAGGTTTACCAAACTCCAGGGCTGGATGGTATACCAGTGGAAGTATACCAAACTCTAGGGCTGGATGGTATACCAGTGGAGATATACCAAACTCTAGGGCTGGATGGTATACCAGTTGATGTTTACCAAACTTGTTTTGATGTACTCAGAGGACCATTATTTAACCACCTATAAAAATGGTAGAATATCAGATACTCAACAAGAAGGTCTGATTTCATTACTACTGGAACAGGACCCAGGTGGTAAATATAAAGATCCAGTCCATTAAAAACATGTGAGGCCCCTTGTTGCTTCAGTGTTGAGATGCAAAAATTCTAGAATAGTGCATAGAATTAAAAAGGTATTGTCGGATATTATGCATCCTAATCAGACAGTTTTTTTTACATGGACGAATCATTGGAGATAATATAAGACACGTACTGGAAACAATAGAATACTATGACGAATGTTGAGCCAGCAGCATACCACCCTGCATACCACCCTGCATAACACTGCTGGCTCGCTTCTGAAGCCAAGCATGGTTGGGCCTGGCCAGTCCCTGGATGGGAGACCAGATGCTACTGGAAGTGGTGTTGGAGGGCCAGTAGGAGGCACTCTTTCCTCTGGTCTAGAAAAAGTTCCCCATGGCAGTGATTGGGGATGTTGCCCTGTGTAGGGTGCTGTGTTTTGGATGGGACGTTAAACGGGTTTCCTGACTCTCTGAGGTCATTAAAGATCCCATGGCACTTATCGTAGAGTAAGGATGTTAACCCCCGGTGTCCTGGCTAAATTCCCAAGCTGGTATTTTATTGGTCACCTCATCATCCCCAGTTTACAATTGCCTCATTCATCTCCCCTGTAATTATTCCCCAGGTCGTTGCTGTAAATGAGAATGTGTTCTCAGTCAATTTACCAATTTCAATTTACAATTTATTAATTTATTTATTTTAGTTAAATAAGGGTTCAATTAAAATAATAAAACAATATGGAGAAACCTTTTTTTCTGACTTTGAAAAGGCCTTCGATAAAGTAGGACCGGAATTTATATTATACGGTGCCTTCGGAAAGTATTCAGACCCCTTGACTTTTTCCACATTTTGTTAAGTTACAGCCTTATTCTAAAACTAATTAATAAATACAAATCCTCAACAATCTACACACAATACCCCATAATGACATCACAATACCCCATAATGACATCACAATACCCCATAATGACATCACAATACCCCATAATGACATCACAATACCCCATAATGACAAAGCAAAAACAGGTTTATTAAAAAAAATTTTTTTAACAGAATGTTCAAAAAAGTAGAGGGTCGACTTAAGAGGTTAAATTACGGCCTTATTCTAAAATGGATTAAATTACTCAAATTAGGGGATGGGTGGTAGGGTTAGGGGAAAATAATAAAGGGAAATATATATTTAAAAAAATATAGATATATTTATAAAAATAATATATATGGGGGATTGGAAATGATGCAGACAATTAAAATTGATGTAACACAATCTATTCTATTTTATTCTTTATAGCTGATTTACCTGTTAAAACGAGCACAGCGGAGTAGAGTAGAGTAGAGCACAGCGGAGTAGAGTAGAGCACAGCGGAGTAGAGTAGCGTATAGTAGAGTAGAGTAGCGTATAGTAGAGCAGAGTAGAGCATTGTAGAGTAGAGTAGAGCATTGTGGAGTAGAGCAGGGTAGAGTAGAGTAGAGCACAGCGGAGTAGAGTAGAGTAGAGCACAGCGGAGTAGAGTAGAGCACAGCGGAGTAGAGTAGAGTAGAGCACAGCGGAGTAGAGTAGAGCACAGCGGAGTAGAGTAGAGTAGCGTATAGTAGAGTAGAGTAGAGCATTGTAGAGTATAGTAGAGCATTGTGGAGTAGAGCAGGGTAGAGTAGAGTAGAGCACAGCGGAGTAGAGCAGAGTAGAGCGGAGTAGAGTAGAGTAGAGTAGAGTAGAGCATTGTAGAGTAGAGTAGAGCATTGTGGAGTAGAGCAGAGTAGAGTAGAGCATTGTGGAGTAGAGCAAAGTAGAGTAGAGCACAGCGGAGTAGAGCAGGGTAGAGAATAGAGCACAGCGGAGTAGAGTAGAGTAGAGAATAGAGCACAGCGGAGTAGAGTAGAGTAGAGAATAGAGCACAGCGGAGTAGAGCAGGGTAGAGAATAGAGCACAGCGGAGTAGAGTAGAGTAGAGAATAGAGCACAGCGGAGTAGAGTAGAGCACAGCGGAGTAGAGTAGCGTATAGTAGAGTAGAGTAGCGTATAGTAGAGCAGAGTAGAGTAGAGCATTGTAGAGTAGAGCATTGTGGAGTAGAGCAAAGTAGAGTAGAGTAGAGTAGAGCAGAGTAGAGTAGAGCAGAGTAGAGTAGAGTAGAGTAGGAGCTTTTGTCTAGTAATCAGCTGTTAGCTTGACCCCCGACAGTAACCGCTCCCCGGTGCCCGGTGCCCAAACCAACTGCTAACTCTGTAATGTGTTCATTAAAGCAGAGAAGGTATAGGACCCATGCCCACTCTAGCTACAGCACTAGGTCATTTCCTTTTTAAAAGCCTGTGTTTTCTTCACTAATAAGCTCTCTCTGACTATAAAAGCCAAACGGTTCTTGTTAAGATTGCATTGGCAGCGCGACTCAGAAGTTGCTGGCCCTGGAAAATGTGACCGAGAATTATCACGGGCATTGTTGTTGCGTGCGCCATTTTCTCTGTGATGATTCACTGTTGGAAAAGAACTCTGGCAGAATCCAAAAACGTACATTTTCATACTGGTCCCCCCGTGGGAAGTGAGCTCACAACCCTACTATTCATGTAAATGTTTGAGGACAGAGTTTTGTTCTTTCTGATCAATTTTGTGTCGTCTGTTTTTCTGTCTTTGTTGTTGTGGTTGCTGTTACTTGGTTCTCTGTCCTGCCCTCCCTCCCTCTCTCCCCTCTCTCTCTCCCTCTCTCTCTCTCCCTCCCTCTCTCCCCTCTCTCTCTCCCTCTCTCTCTCCCTCTCTCTCTCTCCCTCCCTCTCTCCCTCTCTCTCTCCCTCCCTCTCTCCCTCTCTCTCCCTCTCTCTCTCCCTCTCTCTCTCTCCCTCCCTCTCTCCCTCTCTCTCTCCCTCCCTCCCTCTCTCCCTCTCTCCCCTCTCTCTCTCTCCCTCTCCCTCTCTCTCCCCTCTCCCTCTCTCTCTCCCTCTCCCTCTCTCTTTCACTCTCCCTCTCTCTATCTCTCCCTCCCCCTCTCTCTCTCTTTCTCTCTCTCTCTCTCTCTCTCTCTCTCTCTCTCACTCTCTCCCTCTCTCTCTCTCTCCCTCCCTCCCTCCCTCTTTCTCTCTTCTGATGTAACAATGTACATATTGCCAAAAGCTTACTTTGGAGATTTACAGTATTAACATAATTAATAATAATAATCAATATTGTCAACGGAACAACATTAAACAATGACATTCTCTAAGTGTTTTATATTTTTGACATTTTATCAGGAAATGCAGCTCCGTCTCAGGTTCTGCTGTTGTTCAGTGGTTGCACAGCCTTTCCTCTACAGGGAGCCAGGTTCTGCTGTTGGGCAGTGGTTGCACAGCCTTTCCTCTACAGGGAGCCAGGTTCTGCTGTGATGCAGTGGTTGCACAGCCTTTCCTCTACAGGGAGCCAGGTTCTGCAGTGGTTGCACAGCCTTTCCTCTACAGGGAGCCAGGTTCTGCAGTGGTTGCACAGCCTTTCCTCTACAGGGAGCCAGGTTCTGCTGTGGTTACACAGCCTTTCCTCTACAGGGAGCCAGGTTCTGCTGTGTCTTCCCTTCTCAATAGCAGGCTGTGCTCACTGAGCCTGTACTTTGTCGAGGTTTTTCTAAGGTTTTGATCAGTAACCATGGTAAAATAGTTAGCCGCAGTGTACTGTCGATTTAGGGCCAGATAGCACTGCATTTTGCTTTGTGCTTGTGTTTCCCAGTAAGTAATTTAGTTTTGTTTTGTTTTATTCTGATTGATTGGATGTTCTGGTCCTGAGGCTTCAGTGTGTTAGTAGAACAGGTTAGTGAACTCAGCCCCAGGACCAGCTGGATGAGGGGACTGAGGCTTCAGTGTGTTAGTAGAACAGGTTAGTGAACTCAGGACCAGCTGGATGAGGGGACTGAGGCTTCAGTGTGTAAGTAGAACAGGTTAGTGAACTCAGCCCCAGGACCAGCTGGATGAGGGGACTGAGGCTTCAGTGTGTTAGTAGAACAGGTTAGTGAACTCAGGACCAGCTGGATGAGGGGACTATTTTCTTTGCTCAGCTCTTGGCATTTCAGGGCTTGGTAATGATATGAGAGGGGGTCACTGTATTTTAGATGTTTACAAAACTTAATTGCTCTTTTTTGACTTTTTAATATTAGTGGATATTGGCCTAATTCTGCCCTGCATGCATTGTTGACAGGGAAATCTTGTTTTGCAAGTGGACCCCACACCTCGCTGCCACAATGTGCAAATTGCATTTCAATGACACATTCAATTCATTTTAGACAAATTTTATTTCAATTTCAATTTGTTTTTTAATGGCGTAGAATGCCCTGCGTGCTTTCTCTCTCAGTTCATTCACTGCCTCATTAAAGTGTCCAGTTGAGCTTATTTTTAAACCTCAGTAATTGCAGTGTGTGCAGTACTCTAAAAATATTGTACCAATTGAGAACGTTGGTCTAATTCCCTGAGATCTGGATCTTCTCTGGAAAATCATTATTTTAGTCTTTTTGGGGTTTACTGCCAGGGCCCAGTTCTGGCAGTACTGCTCTAGCAGGTCCAGGCTCTGCTGTAGGCCATGTGCTGTGGGGGTTTACTGGTAGTACTGCTCTAGCAGGTCCAGGCTCTGCTGTAGGCCATGTGCTGTGGGGGTTTACTGGTAGTACTGCTCTAGCAGGTCCAGGCTCTGCTGTAGGCCATGTGCTGTGGGGGTTTACTGGTAGTACTGCTCTAGCAGGTCCAGGCTCTGCTGTAGGCCATGTGCTGTGGGGGTTTACTGGTAGTACTGCTCTAGCAGGTCCAGGCTCTGCTGTAGGCCAGGGCCCAGGTCTGGCAGTACTGCTCTAGCAGGTCCAGGCTCTGCTGTAGGCCATGTGCTGTGGGGGTTTACTGGTAGTACTGCTCTAGCAGGTCCAGGCTCTGCTGTAGGCCAGGGCCCAGGTCTGATAGTACTGCTCTAGCAGGTCCAGGCTCTGCTGTAGGCCAGGGCCCAGGTCTGGCAGTACTGCTCTAGCAGGTCCAGGCTCTGCTGTAGGCCAGGGCCCAGGTCTGGCAGTACTGCTCTAGCAGGTCCAGGCTCTGCTGTAGGCCAGGGCCCAGGTCTGGTAGTACTGCTCTAGCAGGTCCAGGCTCTGCTGTAGGCCAGGGCCCAGGTCTGGTAGTACTGCTCTAGCAGGTCCAGGCTCTGCTGTAGGCCATGTGTTGTGGGTGATTCGAGTCAGGGACTGTAGTGCTCATCATCAGTGGGATGCTACTCGGGAGCCACCGGCAGCAGGCATTTCACTTCTGAACTGTGGAGACTAACACCAGGGGCTGAGGATTGTTCTAGAATAGTGGCCAATTCGTTGATGTAAATGTTGAAGAGTGCAGGGCTCAGATTACAACCCTGACGAAGGCCCCACCCCTGACGAAGGCCCCGCCCCTGGCGAAGGCCCCGCCCCGGTTAAATAATTATGTAACTGTTCTCTCTACTACCGCACGGCAGGCGTTACAGTACAGTACAACACAGTACAGTACAGTACAACACAGTACAGTACAACACAGTACAGTACAGTACAGTACAACACAGTACAGTACAGTACAACACAGTACAGTACAGTACAACAGGGTACAGTACAACACAGTACAGTACAACACAGTACAGTACAGTACAACACAGTACAGTACAACACAGTACAGTACAACACAGTACAACACAGTACAGTACAACACAGTACAGTACAACACAGTACAGTACAGTACAGTACAACACAGTACAGTACAGTACAACACAGTACAGTACAGTACAACAGGGTACAGTACAACACAGTACAGTACAACACAGTACAGTACAACACAGTACAGTACAGTACAACACAGTACAGTACAACACAGTACAGTACAACACAGTACAACACAGTACAGTACAACACAGTACAGTACAACACAGTACAGTACAGTACAGTACAACACAGTACAGTACAGTACAACACAGTACAGTACAGTACAACAGGGTACAGTACAACACAGTACAGTACAACACAGTACAGTACAGTACAACACGGTACAGTACAGTACAACACAGTACAGTACAACACAGTACAACACGGTACAGTACAACACAGTACAGTACAACACAGTACAGTACAGTACAACACAGTACAGTACAACACAGTACAGTACAACACAGTACAACACAGTACAGTACAACACGGTACAGTACAACACAGTACAACACAGTACAGCACAACACAGTACAACACAGTACAACACAGTACAGTACAGTACAACACAGTACAGGACAGTACAACACAGTACAGTACAACACAGTACAGTACAACACAGTACAGTACAGTACAACACAGTACAGTACAACACAGTACAACACAGTACAGTACAACACAGTACAGTACAGTACAACACAGTACAGTACAACACAGTACAGTACAACACAGTACAACACAGTACAGTACAACACGGTACAGTACAACACAGTACAACACAGTACAACACAGTACAGTACAACACAGTACAACACAGTACAGTACAACACAGTACAGTACAACACAGTACAGTACAACACAGTACAACACAGTACAGTACAACACAGTACAGTACAACACAGTACAGTACAGTACAGTACAACACAGTACAGTACAGTACAACACAGTACAGTACAGTACAACAGGGTACAGTACAACACAGTACAGTACAACACAGTACAGTACAGTACAGTACAACACGGTACAGTACAGTACAACACAGTACAGTACAACACAGTACAACACGGTACAGTACAACACAGTACAGTACAACACAGTACAGTACAGTACAACACAGTACAGTACAACACAGTACAGTACAACACAGTACAACACAGTACAGTACAACACGGTACAGTACAACACAGTACAACACAGTACAGTACAACACAGTACAACACAGTACAACACAGTACAGTACAGTACAACACAGTACAGTACAGTACAACACAGTACAGTACAACACAGTACAGTACAACACAGTACAGTACAGTACAACACAGTACAGTACAACACAGTACAACACAGTACAGTACAACACAGTACAGTACAGTACAACACAGTACAGTACAACACAGTACAGTACAACACAGTACAACACAGTACAGTACAACACGGTACAGTACAACACAGTACAGTACAACACAGTACAGTACAGTACAGTACAACACAGTACAGTACAGTACAACACAGTACAGTACAACACAGTACAGTACAGTACAACACAGTACAGTACAACACAGTACAGTACAGTACAACACAACACAGTACAACACAGTACAACACAACACAGTACAAAACAGTACAACACAACACAGTACAACACAGTACAACACAGTAAAGTACAACACAGTACAGTACAGTACAACACAGTACAGTACAACACAACACAGTACAACACAGTACAGTACAACACAGTACAGTACAGTACAACACAGTACAGTACAGTACAACACAGTACAGTACAACACAGTACAGTACAACACAGTACAACACAGTACAGTACAGTACAACACAGTACAGTACAACACAGTACAGTACAACACAGTACAGTACAAGTCTAGGACAAAAAAAGCTCCTTAACAGCTTCTACCCCCAAGCCCCAAGCCATAAGACTGCTGAACAATTAATCAAATGGCCACCTGGACTATTTACATTGACCCCCCCCCCCCTTTTGTTTTTACACTGCTGCTACTCACCGTCTATTATCTATGCATAGTCACTTTACCTCTACCTACTGTACAAATTATCATGACTAACCTGTACACCCACACATTTACCCCTGTATATAGCCTACTGCAGACTTTCTCAATGGCTCACTGAGTCTATTCATACAGTCGTGGCCAAAAGTTTTGAGAACGACACAAATATTAATTTCCACAAAGTCTGCTGCCTCCGTGTCTTTAGATATTTTTGTCAGATGTTACTATGGAATACTGAGGTATAATTACAAGCATTTCATAAGTGTCAAAGGCTTTTATTGACAATTACATGAAGATGAAGCAAAGAGTCAATATTTGCAGTGTTGACCCTTCTTTTTCAAGACCTCTGCAATCCGCCCTGGCATGCTGTCAATTAACTTCTGGGCCACATCCTGACTGATGGCATCCCATTCTTGCATAATCAATGCTTGGAGTTTGTCAGAATGTGTGGGGTTTTGTTTGTCCACCCACCTCTTGAGGATTGACCACAAGTTCTCAATGGGATTAAGATCTGGGGTTTGTCCTGGCCATGGACCCAAAATATCAATGTTTTGTTCCCCGAGCCACTTAGTTATCAATTGTGCCTTATGGCAAGGTGCTCCATCATGCTGGAAACGGCATTGTTCATCACCAAA
>NC_088409.1:101439553-101472053 GCF_034236695.1 Oncorhynchus nerka | reverse complement strand
TAGGGTACTCCCCATGTTAGGGTTAGGGGTTAGGGTACTCCCCATGTTAGGGTTAGGGGTTAGGATTAGGGGTAGGGGTTAGGGTACTCCCCATGTTAGGGTTAGGGGTTAGGATTAGGGGTAGGGGTTAGGGTACTCCCCATGTTAGGGTTAGGGGTAGGGGTTAGGGTTAAGGGTTAGGGGTTAGGGTTAGGGTACTCCCCATGTTAGGGTAGGGGTTAGGGTTAGGGGTTAGGGTACTCCCCATGTTAGGGTTAAGGGTTAGGGTTAGGGTATTCCCCATGTTAGGGTTAGGGGTTAGGGTACTCCCCATGTTAGGGTTAGGGGTTAGGGTACTCCCCATGTTAGGGTTAGGGGTTAGGGTACTCCCCATGTTAGGGTTAGGGGTTAGGGTACTCCCCATGTTAGGGTTAGGGGTTAGGGTACTCCCCATGTTAGGATTAGGGGTTAGGGTACTCCCCATGTTAGGGTTAGGGGTTAGGGTACTCCCCATGTTAGGGTTAGGGGTTAGGATACTCCCCATGTTAGGGTTAGGGGTTAGGGTACTCCCCATGTTAGGGTTAGGGGTTAGGGTACTCCCCATGTTAGGGTTAGGGGTTAGGATTAGGGGTAGGGTTTAGGGGTTAGGGTACTCCCCATGTTAGGGTTAGGGGTTAGGATTAGGGGTAGGGGTTAGGGTACTCCCCATGTTAGGGTTAGGGGTAGGGGTTAAGGGTTAGGGGTTAGGGTTAGGGTACTCCCCATGTTAGGGGTATGGGTTAAGGGTTAGGGGTTAGGGTACTCCCCATGTTAGGGTTAAGGGTTAGGGGTTAGGGTTAGGGTATTCCCCATGTTAGGGTTAGGGGTTAGGGTACTCCCCATGTTAGGGTTAGGGGTTAGGGTTAGGGTATTCCCCATGTTAGGGTTAGGGGTTAGGGTACTCCCCATGTTAGGGTTAGGGGTTAGGGTACTCCCCATGTTAGGGTTAGGGGTTAGGGTACTCCCCATGTTAGGATTAGGGGTTAGGGTACTCCCCATGTTAGGGTTAGGGGTTAGGGTACTCCCCATGTTAGGGTTAGGGGTTAGGATACTCCCCATGTTAGGGTTAGGGGTTAGGGTACTCCCCATGTTAGGGTTAGGGATTAGGGGTAGGGTTTAGGGTACTCCCCATGTTAGGGTTAGGATTAGGGGTAGGGGTTAGGGTACTCCCCATGTTAGGGTTAGGGGTAGGGTTAAGGGTTAGGGGTTAGGGTTAGGGTACTCCCCATGTTAGGGTTAGGGGTTAGGGTACTCCCCATGTTAGGGTTAGGGGTTAGGGTACTCCCCATGTTAGGGGTTAGGGTACTCCCCATGTTAGGGTTAGGGGTTAGGGTACTCCCCATGTTAGGGTTAGGGGTTAGGGTACTCCCCATGTTAGGGTTAGGGTACTCCCCATGTTAGGGTTAGGGGTTAGGGTACTCCCCATGTTAGGGTTAGGGGTAGGGGTTAGGGTACTCCCCATGTTAGGGTTAGGGGTTAGGGTACTCCCCATGTTAGGGTTAGGGGTTAGGGTACTCCCCATGTTAGGGGTTAGGGTACTCCCCATGTTAGGGTTAGGGGTTAGGGTACTCCCCATGTTAGGGTTAGGGGTTAGGGTACTCCCCATGTTAGGGTTAGGGTACTCCCCATGTTAGGGTTAGGGGTTAGGGTACTCCCCATGTTAGGGTTAGGGGTAGGGGTTAGGGTACTCCCCATGTTAGGGTTAGGGGTTAGGGTTAGGGTATTCCCCATGTTAGGGGTTAGGGTACTCCCCATGTTAGGGTTAAGGGGTTAGGGGTTAAGGGGTTAGGGTACTCCCCATGTTATTTCATTCCTTCCATGTGCTCCTCTGTCTGCAGGCTCCACCTATAAATTCCGTGTTCTAGCTATGAACCAGAATGGGGACAGTCCTCACAGCGCCACCTCTAGGCCGTACCAGGTGTCAGCAGCGAGCCCACGCTTCTCAGACCGCCCGGTGGCCGGACCGCACATCTCCTCTACAGACGCCGTCAGCGACACTCAGATCATGCTACGCTGGACAGTCAGTACTGCATACCACCACCCAGAGTGTGTGTGTGTGTGTGTGTGTGTGTGTGTGTGTGTGTGTGTGTGCGTGTGTGTGTGTTTGATGTTGCATGGGGCTGAGAGAGGAGAGAGGACGATTAGAACTCTGTTGTGTTCTGAGAAGACGAACAGAACTCTGTTGTGTTCTGAGAAGACGAATAGAGCTTTGTTGTGTTCTGAGAAGACGATTAGAACTCTGATGTGTTCTGAGAAGACGAATAGAGCTCCTTTGTGTTCTGAGAAGACGATTAGAACTCTGTTGTGTTCTGAGAAGACGATTAGAACTCTGATGTGTTCTGAGAAGACGAATAGAGCTCCTTTGTGTTCTGAGAAGATGATTAGAACTCTGTTGTGTTCTGAGAAGACGATTAGAACTCTGATGTGTTCTGAGAAGACGAATAGAGCTCCTTTGTGTTCTGAGAAGACGATTAGAACTATTAGAACAGTCATATTGATGAACAGGTCGCTTAGTGTGAGGGTTCACCCTTTCCTTTTCTAGAGGAGTCTTTACTCTTCAATGTTTACATTGTCAACCAGGCAGTTGTTATGTATGCTGAGATGCTGTGATCTAACTCTGATTCTGTGTGGTTCCTCCAGTACACCCCTTCTAGCAACAACAACACACCCATCCAAGGATTCTACATCTACTACAGACCTACTGATAGTGACAATGACAGTGATTACAAACGGGACGTGGTTGAAGGTCAGTTTACTGTGTGTGTATGTGAGTCTGTCGGTGTCTGTGTGTCTGTGAAATGTGTTTTTTAATAAATGTCTGAGTGCTAATGGCCCTGAACTGAAATCTGAGTACGGTTCGAGAGAGAGGGTGGGAGGGAGGGAGGGAGGGAAGGAGAGGGGGCGGTACAAGGTGTGTGTGTATATGTATATATACTAGTTAACGTTAGTAACCGTGGACTCAGGTATTACACAGGGTTAGCTTCTATAACAATGTACTCAGGTATTACACAGTTGAAAACAGCCGGTCTGGGACAGGTAGCACGTCCGGTAAACAGGTCAGGGTTCCATAGCCGCAGGCAGAACAGTTGAAACTGGAGCAGCAGCATGGCCAGGTGGACTGGGGACAGTAAGGAGTCATCATGCCAGGTAGTCCTGAGGCATGGTCCTAGGGCTCAGGTCCTCCGAGAGAAGAGAAAGAGAGTGATGGAGAGAGAGAGAATTAGAAGGACATACTTAAATTCACACAGGGCACCGGCTAAGACAGGAGAAATACTCCAGATATAACAGACTGACCCTATTGTAGCATCATTACTGGAGGCTGAGACAGGAGGGGTCGGGAGACACTGTGGCCCCGTCTGATGATACCCCCGGACAGGGCCAACCAGGCAGGATATAACCCCACCCACTTTGCCAAAGCACAGCCCCCACGCCACTAGAGGGATATCTTCAACCACCAACTTACTACCCTGAGACATGGCTGAGTATAGCCCACGAAGATCTCCGCCATGGCACAACCCAAGGGGGGGCGCCAACCCAGACAGAATGATCACGTCAGTGATGGTATGAAAGAGCCCCAGTAAGCCAGTGACTCAGCCCACTCAGGTGACGCACCCCTCCCAGGGACGGTATGAGAGAGCACCAGTAAGCCAGTGACTCAGCCCCTGTAATAGGGTTAGAGGCAGAGAATCCCAGTGGAAAGGGAGGAACCGGCCAGGCAGAGACAGCAAGGGCGGTTCGTTGCTCCAGAGCCTTTCCGTTCACCTTCCCACTCCTGGGCCAGACTACACTCAATCATATGACCCACTGAAGAGATGAGTCTTCAGTAAAGACTTAAAGGTTGAGACCGAGTCTGCGTCTCTCACATGGGTAGGCAGACCATTCCATAACAATGGAGCTCTATAGGAGAAAGCAACAGAAACAGTCTTGATATGTTCGTCAAAAGAGAGTAACGCCGAGGTCCTTCAACAGCTTTTTCAAAATCATTTTAGAGAGGAATGGGAGATTTGATAAAGGCCGATAGTTTTTATATTTTCTGGGTCAAGGTTTGGCTTTTTCAAGAGAGGCTTTATTACTGCCACTCTTAGTGAGTTTGGTACACATCCGGTGGATAGAGAGCCGTTTATTATGTTTAACATAGGAGGGCCAAGCACAGGAAGCAGCTCTTTCAGTAGTTTAGTTGGAATAGGGTCCAGTATGCAGCTTGAAGGTTTAGAGGCCATGATTATTTTCATCATTGTGTCAAGAGATATAGTACACTTGAGTGTCTCACTTGATCCTAGGTCCTGGCAGAGTTGTGCAGACTCAGGACATCTGAGTTTTGGAGAAATACGCAGATTTAAAGAGGAGTCCGTAATTTGCTTTCTAATGATCATGATCTTTTCCTCAAAGAAGTTCATGAATTTATCACTGCTGAAGTGAAAGCCATCCTCTCTTGGGGAATGCTGCTTTTTAGTTAGCTTTTCGATGCTGCTTTTTAGTTAGATTGTTCTTATTTTCCGCAATTAAGTTGGATAAATAGGATGATCGAGCAGCAGTGAGGGCAATAAGACACGGTACTGTCTCTCCAAGCTGGTCAGAAGACTTCCAGTTTGGTGGAGCAGCAGTAAGGGCTCTTCGATACTGCACGGTACTGTCTCTCCAAGCTAGTCAGAAGACTTCCAGTTTGGTGTAGCAGCAGTAAGGGCTCTTCGATACGGCACGGTACTGTCTTTACAAGCTAGTCAGAAGACTTCCAGTTTGGTGGAGCAGCAGTAAGGGCTCTTCGATACTGCACGGTACTGTCTCTCCAAGCTAGTCAGAAGACTTCCAGTTTGGTGTAGCAGCAGTGAGGGCTCTTCGATACGGCACGGTACTGTCTTTACAAGCTAGTCAGAAGACTTCCAGTTTGGTGGAGCAGCAGTGAAGGCTCTTCGATACGGCACGGTACTGTCTCTCCAAGCTAGTCAGAAGACTTCCAGTTTGGTGGAGCAGCAGTAAGGGCTCTTCGATACGGCACGGTACTGTCTCTCCAAGCTAGTCAGAAGACTTCCAGTTTGGTGGAACAGCAGTGAGGGCTCTTCGATACGGTACTGTCTCTCCAAGCTAGTCGGAAGACTTCCAGTTTGGTGGAGCAGCAGTAAGGGCTCTTCGATACGGCACGGTACTGTCTCTCCAAGCTAGTCAGAAGACTTCCAGTTTGGTGGAGCAGCAGTGAGGGCAATAAGACACGGTACTGTCTTTACAAGCTAGTCAGGAGACTTCCAGTTTGGTGTAGCAGCAGTGAGGGCTCTTCGATACGGCACGGTACTGTCTCTCCAAGCTAGTCAGAAGACTTCCAGTTTGGTGGAGCAGCAGTAAGGGCTCTTCGATACGGCACGGTACTGTCTCTCCAAGCTAGTCGGAAGACTTCCAGTTTGGTGTAGCAGCAGTGAGGGCTCTTTGATACGGTACTGTCTCTCCAAGCTAGTCAGAAGACTTCCAGTTTGGTGGAGCAGCAGTAAGGGCTCTTCGATACGGCACTGTACTGTCTCTCCAAGCTAGTCAGAAGACTTCCAGTTTGGTGGAGCAGCAGTAAGGGCTCTTCGATACGGCACGGTACTGTCTCTCCAAGCTAGTCAGAAGACTTCCAGTTTGGTGGAGCAGCAGTGAGGGCTCTTCGATACGGTACTGTCTCTCCAAGCTAGTCAGAAGACTTCCAGTTTGGTGGAGCAGCAGTAAGGGCTCTTCGATACGGTACTGTCTCTCCAAGCTAGTCAGAAGACTTCCAGTTTGGTGTAGCAGCAGTGAAGGCTCTTCGGTACTGAACGGTAATGTCTCTCCAAGCTAGTCGGAAGACTTCCAGTTTGGTGGAGCAGCAGTGAAGGCTCTTCGATACGGTACTGTATCTCCAAGCTAGTCAGAAGACTTCCAGTTTGGTGGAGCAGCAGTGAGGGCTCTTCAATACGACACGGTACTGTCTCTCCAAGCTAGTCAGAAGACTTCCAGTTTGGTGGAGCAGCAGTGAGGGCTCTTCATACGACACGGTACTGTCTCTCCAAGCTAGTCGGAAGACTTCCAGTTTGGTGGAGCAGCAGTGAGGGCTCTTCGATACGGCACGGTACTGTCTCTCCAAGCTAGTCGGAAGACTTCCAGTTTGGTGGAGCAGCAGTGAGGGCTCTTCGATACGGCACGGTACTGACTCTCCAAGCTAGTCGGAAGACTTCCAGTTTGGTGGAGCAGCAGTGAGGGCTCTTCGATACGGTACTGTCTCTCCAAGCTAGTCAGAAGACTTCCAGTTTGGTGGAGCAGCAGTGAAGGCTCTTCGATACTGCACTTGTCTCTCCAAGCAGTCAAGACTTCCAGTTTGGTGGAGCAGCAGTGAGGGCTCTTCGACACGGTACTGTCTTCTCAAGCTAGTCGGAAGACTTCCAGTTTGTGGAGCAGCAGTGAGGGCTCTTCGAAATGAGAAATAAAACGGTACTGACTCTCCAAGCTAGTCAGAAGACTTCCAGTTTGGTGGAGCAGCAGTAAGGGCACTTCGATCGTCACGGTACAGTCTCTCCAAGCTAGTCGGAAGACTTCCAGTTTGGTGGAGCAGCAGTGAGGGCTCTTCGAACGGTACTGTCTCTCCAAGCTAGTCAGAAGACTTCCAGTTTGGTGGAGCAGCAGTGAGGGCTCTTCGACACGGCACGGGACTACTCCAAGCTAGTCAGAAGACTTCCAGTTTGGTGGAGCAGCAGTGGCAGGGCTCTGACCTACTGTGACATCCCAAAATAGTCAAAGACTTCCAGTTTGAGCAGTGTACAGGGCTCTTGAGCATAGTCTTCCAAGCTAGTCAGAAGACTTCCAGTTTGGCAGAGCAGCAGTGAGCTCTTCAAGAGGTGACTGTCTTCCAAGCTAGTCAGAAGACTTCCAGTTTGGTGGAGCAGCAGTGAGGGCTCTTTATTGCTGTCTCTCCAAGCTAGTCAGAAGACTTCCAGTTTGGTGGAGCAGCAGTAAGGGCTCTTCGACACGGCACGGTACTGTCTCTCCAAGCTAGTCGGAAGACTTCCAGTTTGGTGGAGCAGCAGTAGGGCTCTTGACACGGTTGACTCTCCAAGCTAGTCAGAAGACTTCTGTTTGGTGGAGCAGCAGTGAACTCTGTGACACGTTGTCTTACTCCAAGCTAGTCAGAAGACTTCCAGTTTGGTGTAGCAGCAGTGAGGGCTCTTGTTGGTTGTCTCTCCAAGCTAGTCAGAAGACTTCCAGTTTGGTGGAGCAGCAGTGAGGGTGTGTCGACACGGTTGTTCTCCAAGCTAGTCAGAAGACTTCCAGTTTGGTTAAGCAGTGAGGGGCCAGGACACGGTACTGTCTCTCCAAGCTAGTCGGTTAAGACTTCCAGTTTGGTGGAGCAGCAGTAAGGGCTCTTCGACACCTGGTTAAATGTCTCTCCAAGCTAGTCAGAAGACTTCCAGTTTGGTGGAGCAGCAGTGAGGGTCTTCGATCTGGTCTACTGTCTCTCCAAGCTAGTCGGAAGACTTCCAGTTTGGTTAAGCAGTGAGGGTGATCTGGTCTACCTCCAAGCTAGTCAAAGACTTCCAGGGTGGAGCAGCAGTGGGCTCTTGTTCACGGGCACGGTACTGTCTCTCCAAGCTAGTCAGAAGACTTCCAGTTTGGTTAGCAGTGAAGGCTCTTGGTCTGAACTGGTTAATGTCTCTCCAAGTAGTCGGAAGACTTCCAGTTTGGTGGAGCAGCAGTGAAGGCTGTCCCTACTGTATCTCCAAGCTAGTCAGAAGACTTCCAGTTTGGTGGAGCAGCAGTGGGGCTCTTCATCAAAGGTTACTGTCTCTCCAAGCTAGTCAGAAGACTTCCAGTTTGGTGGAGCAGCAGTGAGGGCTCTTAAAAAGACCTAGATGCACGGTACTGTCTCTCCAAGCTGTCGGAAGACTTCCAGTTTGGTGGAGCAGCAGTGAAGGCTCTTCGATAAGAGCACGGTAAATGTCTTCCAAGTAAATCGTAAGACTTCCAGTTTGGTGGAGCAGCAGTGAGGGCTGTGATGTACCTCATTATGTAGTCTCCAAGCTAGTCGGAAGACTTCAGTTTGTGGAGCAGCAGTGAGGGCCCTTCATTACGGTACTGTCTCTCCAAGTTAGTCCTTCCAGTTTGGTGGAGCAGCAGTGAAGGCCTTCGATTACGGCACGGTACTGACTCTCCAAGCTAGTCGCCTTCCAGTTTGTGGAGCAGCAGTGAGGGCTCTTCGATTACTGGTACTGACTCTCCAAGCTAGTCAGAAGACTTCCAGTTTGTGGAGCAGCAGTAAGGGCACTTGATACGATGTCTCCTCCAATGTAGTCGTTGAAGACTTCCAGTTTGTGGAGTGCAGTGAGGTCCCTTTATGTAGTGTTGTCTCTCCAAGCTTTTTCCAGTTTGGTGGAGCAGTAGTGATGGCTCTTATTATGGTGTAGTGTCTGTCCAAGCTAGTCAGAAGACTTCCAGTTTGTGGAGCAGCAGTGAGGGCTCTCATTATGGCACGGTATGTCTCTCCAAGCTAGTGTTGTTTGTGGAGCAGCAGTAGGGCTCTTCGACATTGTGATGTCTCTCAAGCTAGTCAGAAGACTTCCAGTTTGGTGGAGCAGCTCATTTGTAGTGTTGTGATGTCCCTCACTGTCTGTCCAAGCTAGTCGGAAGACTTCCAGTTTGGTGTTGCAGCAGTGAGGGCCTCATTATGTAGTGACTGTCCAAGCTAGTCCCTCCATTATGGTGGAGCAGCAGTGAGGTCCCTCGATTATGTACTGTTGTCCAAGCTAGTCAGAAGACTTCCAGTTTGGTGTAGTGTGAGTGACACGGTGTCTCTCCAAGCTAGTCAGAAGACTTCCAGTTTGGTGGAGCAGCAGTGAGGGTCCCTCATTATGTAGTGTTGTCCAAGCTAGTCAGAAGACTTCCAGTTTGTGGAGCAGTAGTGAGGTCTCTCATTATGTAGTGTCTCTCCAAGTAGTGGAAGTCCCTCAGTTATGTGGAGCAGTGTGTCCTCATTATGTAGTGTAGTGATGTCTCTCATTAGTCAGAAGTTGTGTTGTCCAGCAGTCATTATGTAGTGTTGTGACTGTCCCTCAAGCTATGTAAGTGTTTGATGTCCCAGCAGTAGGTCTTGATACGGTGATGTCTCTCAAGTAGTCAGAAGACTTCCAGTTTGGTGGAGCAGCAGTCATTATCTAGTGTTGTGTTGTCCCTCAATGTAGTGAAGTTCCAGTTTGGTGTCCAGTGAAGGCTCATTATGAAGTGTAATGTTGTCCAAGTAGTCGGAAGACTTCCAGTTTGGTGGAGCAGTTGTGAAGGCCCTCATTATGTACGGTACTGTATCTCCAAGCTAGTCAGAAGACTTCCATTTGGTGGAGTGCAGTGATGTCTCTTCATTATGGTACTGTCTGTCCAAGTAGTCAGAAGACTTCAGTTTGTGGAGCAGCAGTGAGTGTCCCAATCGATTACTGTCTCTCCAGTGTCGGAAGACTCAGTTTGTAGTGTTGTGGTGTCCCTCATTACGTAGTGTCTCTCCAAGCTAGTCGGAAGACTTCCAGTTTGTGAGTGCAGTGAGGTCTCTCATTATGTAGTGTACTGACTGTCCAAGCTAGTCGGAAGACTTCCAGTTATGTGGAGCAGCAGTGAGGGTCCCTCATTATGTAGTCCAAGCTAGTCAGAAGACCCCAGTTTGGTGGAGTGTTGTGATGGCTCTCATTATGGCACGGTTGTGTTGTCCAAGTTAGTGGAAGACTTCCATTTGTAGCAGTTGTGAGGGCTCTTCGTAGTGTGTCTGACTCTCCAAGCTAGTGTTGTGACTGTCCCTCATTATGCAGCAGTGAGGGCTCCCCGGCATTATGTAGTGCTAGTGGAAGTCCCTCATTTGTGGAGTGTAGTGATGTCCTCATTATGTACGTGTAGTCCTCCAAGCTAGTGGAAGACTTCCATTATGGAGCAGCAGTGAGGGCTCCCTCATTATGTAGTGTACTGTCCCTCAAGCTAGTAGAAGACTTCCAGTTTGTGGAGTGATGTGAGGGCCCTTCGATACGGCACGTAGTGTCTCTCCAAGCTAGTGAAGACCCCATTATGTAGTGTAGTGAGGGCTCTTCATTATGTAGGTTGTCCCTCCAAGCTAGTCAGAAGACTTCCAGTTTGATGTCCAGCATTATGTAGTGTACTGTCTCTCCAAGCTAGTCAGAAGACTTCCAGTTTGTGGAGTCCCAGTCATTATGTAGGTACGTGATGTCCCTCAAGCTATCAGAAGACTGTTTGTGGAGCAGCAGTCCCTCATTATGTAGTGTCTCTCCAAGCTGTCCTTCCAGTTTGTGGAGCAGTTGTGAGGGTCCTCATTATGGTAGTGTTCTCCAAGCTGTCCCTTCCAGTTTGGTGGAGCAGCAGTGAGGGTCCCTCATTATGGTAGTGACTGTCCAAGCTAGTCCTCATTTGGTGGAGTGTTGTGATGGCCCTCATTACTGTCTCTCCAGTGTCAGTGACTTCCAGTTTGGTGTAGTGTAGTGAGGGCCCTCATTATGGTGTGTCTCTCCAAGCTAGTCAGAAGACTTCCAGTTATGTAGTGTTGTGATGTCTCTTATGATGTACGGTATGTAGTGTTGAGTCTCCAAGTGATGTCCCTCCAGTTATGGTGGAGTGTAGTGATGTCCCTCATTATGTACTGTCTCTCCAAGCTGTCGGAAGACTTCCAGTTTGGTGGAGCAGTAGTGGGTCCCTCATTACGTACGTGTACTGTCTCTCCAAGCTAGTCAGAAGACTTCCAGTTTGTGGAGCCCAGTCATTATGTAGTGTTGTGTTGTCCCTCATTATGGAAGACTTCCAGTGGTGTCCAGCAGTCATTATGTAGTGTTGTACTGTCTCTCATTATGTAGTGTAGTGATGTCCATTACACAGGATTAACTGTAGTGTACTGCACTTGTCCCTCATTTTAGTAATCCTGTAGTCTAGCACTCATTTCTCAGCATTCAGTTGTAGTCCTCAGTTACTGTAGTGAGAAATAAAACGGAGCATTTCCCTGGAACAGACAATGTCCCCTCTGATTACAGGGCACTAGGTGGAGGGGGGTAATGCTGGAGCAGGGCCAGAACTAACAGTCCCTGTCATTAAGGAGTTGTCTGGAGTGAAGCAACTGTCTGCTCCTCATGGGACTACTGTTGTGAGAAAGCCCTGAACAGAGAGTGTGGTGTTGTGACCTACTGTGACATCCCAAAATGTAGTTTTGTGTGTACCTCATTATGTAGTGTATTGAGAAAGTCCCTCATTATGTAGTAGACCTGTCTCAAGAGATGTCCCTCATTATTGTATATTGTAATTATGTCACCACCATGGCATTATTGTTAACTCCCATTATTTGACCTAATCTGCACTCACTTATATAGACTTTGTTTTGTTTTGTTCCTCATTATTGACTGTATGTTTGTTTATTCCATGTTAACTCTGTGTTGTGTTTACCCATTATGTAACTCTGTGTTGTTGTTTACTCCATGTGTAACTCTGTGTTGTTGTTTATTCCATGTGTAACTCTGTGTTGTTGTTTACTCATTAACTCTGTAGTTGTTGTTTACTCATGTAACTGTGTGTTGTTGTTTGTGTCCTGCATTTGTTCATCTTGGCCAGGTCCCTTCTAAATGAGAACTGTTCTCAACTCCCTCATTAAATGAAGGTGATCTGGTCTACCTGGTTAAATGAAGGTGATCTGGTCTACCTGGTTAAATGAAGGTGATGTCCCTGGTTAAAGTGTTGTGATGTCTACCTGGTTAAATGAAGGTGATGTCCCTGGTTAAATAAAGGTGATGTCCCTCATTAAATAAAGTGATCTGGCCTACCTGGTTAAATGGTGATCTCATTATGGTTAAATGTAGTGATGTCCCTCATTTAAATAAAGGTGATCTGGTCCCTCATTAAATAAAGGTTAACTGTCTTGTGGTGTCCTCATTATGTCCCTCATTATGTAGTGTTGTGATGTCCCTCATTATGTAGTGTTGTGATGTCCCTCATTATGTAGTGTAGTGATGTCCCTCATTATGTAGTGTTGTGGTGTCCCTCATTATGTAGTGTTGTGATGTCCCTCATTATGTAGTGTTGTGATGTACCTCATTATGTAGTGTTGTGATGTGTTGACCCTCATTATGTAGTGTAGTGATGCCCCTCATTATGTAGTGTTGTGTTGTCCCTCATTATGTAGTGTTGTGATGTCTCTCATTATGTAGTGTTGTGATGTCCCTCATTATGTAGTGTTGTGATGTCCCTCATTATGTAGTGTAGTGATGTCCCTCATTATGTAGTGTAGTGTTGTCCCTCATTATGTAGTGTAGTGATGTCCCTCATTATGTAGTGTAGTGTTGTCCCTCATTATGTAGTGTAGTGGTGTCCCTCATTATGTAGTGTTGTCCCTCATTATGTAGTGTTGTGATGTCCCTCATTATGTAGTGTTGTGATGTCCCTCATTATGTAGTGTTGTGGTGCCCCTCATTATGTAGTGTTGTGTTGTCCCTCATTATGTAGTGTAGTGATGTCCCTCATTATGTAGTGTAGTGATGTCCCTCATTATGTAGTGTAGTGATGTCCCTCATTATGTAGTGTAGTGATGTCCCTCATTATGTAGTGTTGTGTTGTCCCTCATTATGTAGTGTAGTGATGTCCCTCATTATGTAGTGTAGTGATGTCCCTCATTATGTAGTGTTGTGATGTCCCTCATTATGTAGTGTTGTGATGTCTCTCATTATGTAGTGTTGTGTTGTCCCTCATTATGTAGTGTAGTGATGTCCCTCATTATGTAGTGTAGTGATGTCCCTCATTATGTAGTGTTGTGATGTCCCTCATTATGTAGTGTTGTGATGTCTCTCATTATGTAGTGTTGTGATGTCTCTCATTATGTAGTGTTGTGTTGTCCCTCATTATGTAGTGTTGTGATGTACCTCATTATGTAGTGTTGTGATGTCCCTCATTATGTAGTGTAGTGGTGTCCCTCATTATGTAGTGTAGTGATGTCCCTCATTATGTAGTGTAGTGATGTACCTCATTATGTAGTGTAGTGTTGTCCCTCATTATGTAGTGTTGTGATGTCTCTCATTATGTAGTGTTGTGATGTCCCTCATTATGTAGTGTAGTGTTGTCCCTCATTATGTAGTGTAGTGTTGTGTTGTCCCTCATTATGTAGTGTAGTGATGTCCCTCATTATGTAGTGTTGTGATGTCCCTCATTATGTAGTGTTGTGTTGTCCCTCATTATGTAGTGTAACCCACTGTCCTCATTATGTAGTGTTGTGATGTGATGCCCCTCATTATGTAGTGTAGTGATGTCCCTCATTATGTAGTGTTGTCCCTCATTATGTAGTGTTGTGATGTCCCTCATTATGTAGTGTTGTGATGTCCCTCATTATGTAGTGTTGTGTTGTCCCTCATTATGTAGTGTTGTGATGTCCCTCATTATGTAGTGTTGTGTTGTCCCTCATTATGTAGTGTTGTGATGTACCTCATTATGTAGTGTTGTGATGTCCCTCATTATGTAGTGTAGTGGTGTCCCTCATTATGTAGTGTAGTGATGTCCCTCATTATGTAGTGTAGTGATGTACCTCATTATGTAGTGTAGTGTTGTCCCTCATTATGTAGTGTTGTGATGTCTCTCATTATGTAGTGTTGTGATGTCCCTCATTATGTAGTGTTGTGGTGTCCCTCATTATGTAGTGTAGTGGTGTCCCTCATTATGTTGTGTTGTGATGTCCCTCATTATGTAGTGTAGTGTAGTGATGTCCCTCATTATGTAGTGTTGTGATGTCCCTCATTATGTAGTGTAGTGGTGTCCCTCATTATGTAGTGTTGTGTTGTCCCTCATTATGTAGTGTTGTGATGTGATGCCCCTCATTATGTAGTGTAGTGATGTCCCTCATTATGTAGTGTTGTCCCTCATTATGTAGTGTTGTGATGTCCCTCATTATGTAGTGTTGTGATGTCCCTCATTATGTAGTGTTGTGTTGTCCCTCATTATGTAGTGTTGTGATGTCCCTCATTATGTAGTGTTGTGATGTGATGCCCCTCATTATGTAGTGTAGTGATGTCCCTCATTATGTAGTGTTGTGTTGTCCCTCATTATGTAGTGTTGTGATGTGATGCCCCTCATTATGTAGTGTAGTGATGTCCCTCATTATGTAGTGTAGTGTTGTCCCTCATTATGTAGTGTTGTGATGTCCCTCATTATGTAGTGTAGTGATGTCCCTCATTATGTAGTGTAGTGATGTCCCTCATTATGTAGTGTAGTGATGTCCCTCATTATGTAGTGTAGTGATGTCCCTCATTATGTAGTGTTGTGATGTCCCTCATTATGTAGTGTAGTGATGTCCCTCATTATGTAGTGTAGTGATGTCCCTCATTATCCACTGTTCCTAGACCAGTTAACCCACTGTTCCTAGACCAGTTAACCCACTGTTCCTAGACCAGTTAACCCACTGTTCCTAGACCAGTTAACCCACTGTTCCTAGACCAGTTAACCCACTGTTCCTAGACCAGTTAACCCACTGTTCCTAGGCCAGTTAACCCACTGTTCCTAGACCAGTTAACCCACTGTTCCTAGACCAGTTAACCCACTGTTCCTAGGCCGACATTGTAGATAAGAATTTGTTCTTAACTGTCTTGCCTAGTTAAATAAAGGGTATAGAAAAATGTAATACCATTAATGTTTTAAGAGAAGACAGGCTATGTGCTCACTGCCCACAAAATGAGGTGGAAACTGAGCTGCACTTCCTAACCTCCTGCCAAACGTATGACCATATTAGAGAGACATATTTCCCTCAGATTACACCGACCCACAAAGAATTTGAAAACAAATCCAATTTTGATAAACTCCCATATCTATTGGGTGAAATACCAATGTTCCATCACAGCAGCAAGATTTTTCTTTTGTGACCTGTTGCCACGAGAAAAATGCAACCAGTGAAGAACAAACACCATTGTAAATACAACCCATATTTATGTCTCTCTGTCTCTCTCTGTCTCTCTCTCTCTCTCTCACTTTCTCTCTCTCTCTCTGTGTCTCTCTCTGCCTCTCTCTCTCTCTCTCTCACTTTCTCTCTCTCTCTCTGTCTCTCTCTCTCTCTCTCTCACTTTCGCTCTCTCTGTGTCTCTCTCTGCCTCTCTCTCTCTCTCTCTCTCTCTCTTTCTCTCTCTCTCTCTGTCTCTCTCTCTCTCTCTCACTTTCTCTCTCTCTCTGTGTCTCTCTTTGCCTCTCTCTCTCTCTCTCTTTCTCTCTTCTCTATGACTCTCTGCCTCTCTCTCTCTTCTCTATAGAACTCTCTCTCTCTCTCTGTGTTTTCTGCCTCTCTCTCTCTCTCACTTTCTCTCTCTCTTCTAGAACTCTCTCTCTCTCACATTCTCTCTCTCTCTGTCTCTCTCTCTCTCTGTCTCTTCTCTCTCTCTCTCACTTTCTCTCTTTATCTCTGCCTCTCTCTCTCTCTCTTCAAGATGCTGTTTCTCTCTCTCTCTCTGTCTGTCTCTCTCTCTGTCTCTCTCTCTTTTATCTCTCTGTCTCTCTCTGTCTCTGTCTCTCTAATGTCTTCTCCCTCTCTCTATTTCACTTTCTCTCTATCTTTCTTTTATCCGAAACAGTGGCACCTGATAGGTCAGCTTTAGCCAGAGACATCCTATGACATCAAGATGCAGTGTTTCAACGATGGGGAGAGAGTAACAATATTAATGTTGATCTGTGAGACCAAAGGTAGAACTGGACCCCCCAACACACACACACACACACAATGTAACAATTTAATGTTTTATAGACACAATGTAACAATATTAATGTTTTATAGAACACAATGTAACAATATTAATGTTTTATAACAATATTAATGAACACAATGTAACAATATTAATGTTTATAGAACACAATGTAACAATATTAATGTTTTATAGAACACAATGTAACAATATTAATGTTTTATAGAACACAATGTAACAATATTAATGTTTTATAGAACACAATAACAATATAATGTTTTTATAAACACAATGTAACAATATTAATGTTTTATAGAACACAATGTAACAATATGAATGTTTTATAGAACACAATGTAACAATATTAATGTTTTATAGAACACAATGTAACAATATTAATGTTTTATAGAACACAATGTAACAATATGAATGTTTTATAGAACACAATGTAACAATATTAATGTTTATAGAACACAATGTAACAATATTAATGTTTTATAGAACACAATGTAACAATATGAATGTTTTATAGAACACAATGTAACAATATTAATGTTTATAGAACACAATGTAACAATATTAATGTTTTATAGAACACAATGTAACAATATTAATGTTTTATAGAACACAATGTAACAATATTAATGTTTTATAGAACACAATGTAACAATATATATGTTTTATAGAACACAATGTAACAATATTAATGTTTTATAGAACACAATGTAACAATATATATGTTTTATAGAACACAATGTAACAATATTAATGTTTTATAGAACACAATGTAACAATATTAATGTTTTATAGAACACAATGTAACAATATTAATGTTTTATAGAACACAATGTAACAATATTAAGGTTTTATAGAACACAATGTAACAATATATAGAACTGTGCTGCTGGGTAAACATACTAGTACTAGTTGAGAGAAGACTGCTGGGTAAACATATTAGTACTGGTTGAGAGAAGAGACTGCTGGGTAAACATATTAGTACTAGTTGAGAGAAGACTGCTGGGTTTCACACTGTTTACTAGTACTAGTTGAGAGAATACTGCTGGGTAAACATACTAGTACTAGTTGCTCTTCCTCCCGGGGAAGGACTGCCCGTTCCATGATCTCGCCATCACGGTTGACAACTCCATCGTGTCCTCCTCCCAGAGCGCTAAGAACCTTGGCGTGATCCTGGACAACACCCTGTCGTTCTCAACTAACATCAAGGCGGTGGCCCGTTCCTGTAGGTTCATGCTCTACAACATCCGCAGAGTACGACCCTGCCTCACACAGGAAGCGGCGCAGGTCCTAATCCAGGCACTTGTCATCTCCCGTCTGGATTACTGCAACTCGCTGTTGGCTGGGCTCCCTGCCTGTGCCATTAAACCCCTACAACTCATCCAGGACGCCGCAGCCCGTCTGGTGTTCAACCTTCCCAAGTTCTCTCACGTCACCCCGCTCCTCCGCTCTCTCCACTGGCTTCCAGTTGAAGCTCGCATCCGCTACAAGACCATGGTGCTTGCCTACGGAGCTGTGAGGGGAACGGCACCTCAGTACCTCCAGGCTCTGATCAGGCCCTACACCCAAACAAGGGCACTGCGTTCATCCACCTCTGGCCTGCTCGCCTCCCTACCACTGAGGAAGTACAGTTCCCGCTCAGCCCAGTCAAAACTGTTCGCTGCTCTGGCCCCCCAATGGTGGAACAAACTCCCTCACGACGCCAGGACAGCGGAGTCAATCACCACCTTCCGGAGACACCTGAAACCCCACCTCTTTAAGGAATACCTAGGATAGGATAAAGTAATCCTTCTCACCCCCCCCCTTAAAAGATTTAGATGCACTGTTGTAAAGTGGCTGTTCCACTGGATGTCATAAGGTGAAAGCACCAATTTGTAAGTCGCTCTGGATAAGAGCGTCTGCTAAATGACTTAAATGTAAAAATTTAAATGTGAGAGAAGACTGCTGGGTAAACATACTAGTACTAGTTGAGAGAGGACTGCTGGGTAAACACTAGTACTAGTTGAGAGAAGAGTGCTGGGTAAACATACTAGTACTAGTTGAGAGAAGACTGCTGGGTAAACATACTAGTACTAGTTGAGAGAGGACTGCTGGGTAAACATACTAGTACTAGTTGAGAGAGGACTGCTGGGTAAACATACTAGTACTAGTTGAGAGAGGACTGCTGGGTTTCACACTGTTTACTAGTACTAGTTGAGAGAAGACTGCTGGGTAAACATACTAGTACTAGTTGAGAGAAGACTGCTGGGTAAACATACTAGTACTAGTTGAGAGAGGACTGCTGGGTAAACATACTAGTACTAGTTGAGAGAGGACTGCTGGGTAAACATACTAGTACTAGTTGAGAGAAGACTGCTGGGTAAACATACTAGTACTAGTTGAGAGAGGACTGCTGGGTAAACATACTAGTACTAGTTGAGAGAAGACTGCTGTGTAAACATACTAGTACTAGTTGAGAGAAAACTGCTGGGTTTCACACTGTTTACTAGTACTAGTTGAGAGAAGACTGCTGGGTAAACATACTAGTACTAGTTGAGAGAAGACTGCTGGCTAAACATACTAGTACTAGTTGAGAGAAGACTATTGAGAGAGGGATCAGTAAACTAAAGCCCTCTTCCCCCCACACAGCGCGGCAGCCCCCAGGGGTCCCCAGCCAGCACCCCATCACCCCACCGGGACCCTACCCCCCAGACACCCCCACCCCGCCCGGGGGCCTGCTGTACCTGATCGTGGGCTGTGTTCTAGGGGTCATGGTCCTCATCTTACTCGTCTTCATCACCATGTGTCTGTGGAGGAACCGTCAGCAGAATACCATGCACAGTGAGAACCCTAACCCCTAGACCCTAACCCCTGTACCCTAACCCCTAAGCCCTAGACCCTAACCCCTAGACCCTAACCTCTGTACCCTAACCCCAAGACCCTAACCCCTAGACCTTAACCTCTGTACCCTAACCCCTGTACCCTAACCCCTAGAACCTAACCCCTAGACCCTAGACCCTAACCCCTGTACCCTAACCCCTAGACCCTAACCCCTGTACCCTAGACCCTAACCCCTAGACCTTAACCTCTGTACCCTAACCCCTGTACCCTAACCCCCAAACCATATTCCCTAGACCCTAACCCCTGTACCCTAACCCCTGTACCCTAACTCCTGTACCCTAACCCCTCTTCCCTAAGCCCTGTACCCTAACCCCTAGACCCTAACCCCTAGACCCTAACCCCTGTACCCTAGACCCTAACCCCTAGACCTTAACCTCTGTACCCTAACCCCTGTACCCTAACCCCCAAACCATATTCCCTAGACCCTAACCCCTGTACCCTAACCCCTCTTCCCTAAGCCCTGTAGCCTAACCCCTCTTCCCTAAGCCCTGTACCCTAACCTCTCTTCCCTAAGCCCTGTAGCCTAACCCCTCTTCCCTAAACCCTGTACCCTAATCCCTCATCCCTAAGCCCTGTAGCCTAACCCCTCTTCCCTAAGCCCTGTACCCTAACCCCTGTACCCTAACCCCTCTTCCCTAACCCCTGTAGCCTAACCCCTTTTCCCTAAGCCCTGTACCCTAACCCCTGTACCCTAACTCCTGTACCCTAACCCCTCTTCCCTAAGCCCTGTAGCCTAACCCCTGACCCGAGACAGAACCCTACATCCTAATGTTTCTGCATATCAAAACACTACTTTATTTTCTGGGAATGTTTCTGGTTTACTGGGAGACAGACAGACAGACAGACAGGTGGGCGGGCGGGCGGACAGTAAGGACAGACAGTAAGGACAGACAGTAAGGACAGTAAGGACAGACAGTAAGGACAGACAGACAGTAAGGACAGACAGTAAGGACAGACAGACAGTAAGGACAGACAGTAAGGACAGACAGACAGTAAGGACAGACAGTAAGGACAGTAAGGACAGTAAGGACAGTAAGGACAGACAGTAAGGACAGTAAGGACAGACAGTAAGGACAGTAAGGACAGACAGACAGTAAGGACAGACAGTAAGGACAGTAAGGACAGACAGTAAGGACAGACAGACAGTAAGGACAGACAGTAAGGGCAGTAAGGACAGACAGTAAGGACAGTAAGGACAGACAGTAAGGACAGACAGACAGTAAGGACAGACAGTAAGGACAGACAGTAAGGACAGTAAGGACAGACAGACAGTAAGGACAGACAGTAAGGACAGACAGACAGTAAGGACAGACAGTAAGGACAGACAGTAAGGACAGTAAGGACAGACAGACAGTAAGGACAGTAAGGACAGACAGTAAGGACAGACAGTAAAGACAGACAGTTAGGACAGTAAGGACGTAGGAATAGAAACAACACCGTGTGTGAGAGTTTCCTTTGAACAATAGTTGAACATCTGCAAGGCCAACCCAGAGAGGTGCCTGTCGATGAGTAACTGACCACACAGTATCCATATGGTCTTATTAACATTGGCAACCCAAGAGACTGGCAGGACAACAACCATATGGCCAGGGGTGAAATTGAGGTTTAACTCATTGATGTATTAAATGACTATTGGTGGTCACTGCTAGTTCCACTCCTCCATATGTCAGTAACATTATTATCACAGGCCAAGATGGTGGCAGCTTCTGGCAGCTAGTAGGAGCTGTTGGCTCGGGGCTTACTTTTCTAACCGTCTTCTCCCTTTCATTTGCTCTTTGTCTGTGTCTGCTCTCTCCCTCCCTCACCTCTCTCTCTCTCTCCCTCACCTCTCTCTCCCTCCCTCCCTCCCTCCCTCCCTCCCTCCCTCCCTCCCTCCCTCCCTCCCTCCCTCCCTCCCTCCCTCCCTCCCTCCCTCCCTCCCTCCCTCACCTCTCTCTCTCTCTCCCTCCCTCACCTCTCTCCCCTCCCTCACCTCTCTCTCTCCCTCCCTCACCTCTCTCTCTCCCTCCCTCACCTCTCTCCCTCCCACCCTCTCTCTCTCTCCCTCCCTCCATCCCGCCCTCTCACTCTCACTCCCACCCTCTCTCACTCTCTCTCTCTCCCTCCCTCACCTCTCTCCCTCCCTCCCTCCCGCCCTCTCTCTCTCTCTCTCTCTCTCTCCCACCCTCTCTCCTCTCTCTCTCTCTCCCTCCTCACCTCTCTCTCCCTCCCTCACCTCTCTCCCTCCTCCCTCCCTCCCTCCCGCCCTCTCTCTCTCTCTCCCTCCCACCCTCCCTCCCTCCAGAGTACGACCCCCCAGGCTACCTCTACCAGCCTGCGGAGATGAACGGCCATGTTCTAGAGTACCCCACCCTGCCTGGTAGCAGCCGGATCAACGGTGGGGTCCACGGGGGCTACGGGCACAGCGGTCTACCCCAGGGCTGCCACCACCTGCACCACAAGCTGCCTAACGGCCTGGCGCTGCGTAATGGGTCTGCTGGGTACCCATCACACAGCCACGATGCCTCCTTACCACACAGCACCATGGAGTATGAGCACTCTGTCCCTCACCACCACCACAATGTGAGTTAGCAGACGGACGGACGGACAGAGGGACAGACAGACAGACAGACAGACAGACAGACAGACAGACAGACAGACAGACAGACAGACAGACAGACAGACAGACAGACAGACAGACAGACAGACAGACAGACAGACAGACAGACAGACAGACAGACAGACAGACAGACAGACAGACAGACAGACAGACAGACAGACAGACAGACAGACAGACAGACAGACAGACAGAGGGACAGACAGACAGACAGACAGACAGACAGACAGACAGACAGACAGACAGACAGACAGACAGACAGACAGACAGACAGACAGACAGACAGGTCCATATTGAGACCAGTTAGAACATTGTCTCTCTTGTCTCTGTGTGTTCCAGGGTGAAGGTGTGTACACAGCCCTGCCCCAGACTGACCCGTCTGACTGTATGAGTTGCCAGAACTTCTGCAACAACAACAGGTAATGAGTGAACCAACCAGAGCTTCTTAGGTTTTTATTTGTTTAGCTGGTGCTTCAGTCTTTTACATATACACACTCCCCATACAGTACACCTCCTCTCCTCTCCTCTCCTCTCCTCTCCTCTCCTCTCCTCTCCTCTCCTCTCCTCTCCTCTCCTCTCCTCTCCTCTCCTCTCCTCTCCTCTCCTCTCCTCTCCTCTCCACTCCTCTCCACTCCTCCCTCTCCTCTCCTCTCCTCTCCACTCCTCTCCCTCTCCACTCCTCTCCTCTCCTCTCCACTCCTCTCCTCCACTCCTCTCCACTCCTCTCCTCCTCTCCTCTCCTCTCTCTCCACTCCTCTCCACTCCTCCTCTCCTCTCCTCTCCTCTCCACTCCTCTCCACTCCTCTCCTCTCCTCTCCACTCCTCTCTCCTCTCCTCTATCTGGGGCGGCAGGGTAGCCTAGTGGTTAGAACGTTGAACTAGTAACCTGAAAGGTTGTAAGATCGAATCCCCCGAGCTGACAAGGTACAAATCTGTCGTTCTGCCCCTGAACAGGCAGTTAACCCACTGGTCCTAGGCCGTCATTGAAAATAAGAATTTGTTCTTAACTGACTTGCCTAGTAAAATAAAGGTAAAAAATTAATAAAAAATCTCTCCTCTCTCCTCCCCTGCCCTCTACCTCTCCTCCTCTCCTCTCCTCTCCTCTCTCTCCTCTCCTAATACCTCTCGTCTCCTCTCCCATTCCCCTCCACACATGGTAAAAAGTTTGGACATACCTACTCATTCAAGGGTTTTCTTTATTTTTACTATTTTCACTATTTTCACCAGCAAAGCACCTCCTCCTCCATGCTTCATGGTGGGAACCACCCATGCAGAGATCATCCGTTCATCTACTCTGCATCTCACAAAGACAAAATCTCAAATTTGGACTCATCAGACCAAAGGACAGATTTCCACTGGTCTAATGTCCATTGCTTGTGTTTTCTTTGCAGCAATTTGACCATGAAGGCCTGATTCACACAGTCTCCTCTGAACAGTTGATGTTGAGATGTGTCTGTTACATGAACTCTGTGAAGCATTTATTTGGGCTGCAATTTCTGAGGCTGGTAACTCTAATGAACTTCTCCTCTGCAGCAGAGGTAACTCTAGGTCTTCCTTTGCCATAATATGGACTTTGGTATTTTACCAAATAGGGCTATCTTCTGTATACCAACCCTACCTTGTCACAACACAACTGATTGGCTCAGACGCATTGAGAAGGAAAGCAATTCCACAAATGAACATTTAACAAGGCACACCTGTTAATTGAAATGCATTCCAGGTGATTACCTCAAATTGATTTGTTTAACACTTGTTATTTCATAGTTTGATGTCTTCACTAAAAGCTCATTTGTAGAATCTCAAATATAAAATATATTTAGATTTGTTTAACACTTTTCTGGTTACAACAAGATGATTCCAGAAGTGTTTTTTCATAGTTTGTGATGTCTTCACTATTATTCCACAATAAAATAGTAAAAATAAAGAAAACCCCTTGAATGAGTAGGTGTTTCCAAACCTTTAACTGTTTTGTTTTCCATTATATATAATATAAATATATATATATAAGTAAGTAAATGCTTCTGTAGATCTAGGGATGTGTGTAGAAAGGACTGGGGAGGTTTAATATCCTGACCCAAATAAAAAAAGGTGATGATTTTAATGAATAATGAACAGATTTGGATTTAATATCCTGACCTAGTGAGATATACATGGAGGAGGTTTAATATCCTGGACTAAATAATGATGATCCAAGCTTCTTTGAAAATATATTTAATAAATAATCAAATATAATAACTTGGATATATGGAGGTTGAATACCCTGACCTAGTGAGATATACATGGAGGAGGTTTAATATCCTGACCTAGTGAGATATACATGGAGGAGGTTTAATATCCTGACCTAGTGAGATATACATGGAGGAGGTTTAATATCCTGACCTAGTGAGATATACATGGAGGAGGTTTAATATCCTGACCTAGTGAGATATACATGGAGGAGGTTTAATATCCTGACCTAGTGAGATATAGGTTTAATATCCTGACCTAGTGAGATATACATGGAGGAGGTTTAATATCATGTGAGAGGAGGTTTAATATCCTGACCTAGTGAGATATACATGGAGGAGGTTTAATATCCTGACCTAGTGAGATATACATGGAAGAGGTTTAATATCCTGACCTAGTGAGATATACATGGAGGAGGTTTAATATCCTGACCTAGTGAGATATACATGGAGGAGGTTTAATATCCTGACCTAGTGAGATATACATGGAGGAGGTTTAATATCCTGACCTAGTGAGATATACATGGAGGCTCAATCAAGCTAGTCGTCTTGACTTCTTTATTATGTCATTCTCTCTGGCAGCAACAGTGTAAAAGGTGTTGACAGGGGACAGAATGAGGACCATCACATTATTAACACATACATTACTCTTACTGAACTTCCACGAGGGTGATGATATTGGGAATTTAATCAAAGCCTATTCAATGAAAACTTGTTTTTTAACTGGGACAGAATCATTTATAACGGACTTCTATCCAACATAACATCGGTACAGCAGATCCCATTATCGCATGGGACACTTTTAAACGTGGCTTTGGAGGCCATGAAATTCAATACACAGCTCTAAAAACTAAAGAAATTTAGATCAAAAGAGTCCATATTAACAAAGGGAATTGAAGGTCTAACAGTACAGTTATATAAAAAATAAAATAAAATAATAAAATATAAAAACTGCACCTTAGAGGAAAAACAAAAAGAACTGGAGGATTATTGAAGAAAGATCCAGTTGACTTTGAAAAGGCTTTATATATAAATCCCTGGAATATTTAAATTTGAAAAAAAAAATATATATACAATGGGTTATGTACACTAACCCTAGGTGTAAAATAGCAAATAATGGCTACTTCTCAGAAAGTTTTAAACTGTCAAGGGGAGTAAAACAAGGTTGTCCACTATCGGCATATCTATTTATTAAGGCCATCGAAAACTTAGCTATTAAAATCAGATCCACCAAATATCAAGAGCCTTTTATCTCTAAACCACAATTTGGATCCCTCCACAGCCTCACCGATGATCTAGATACTTGTTCTAACCTCTATGGATTACAACCAAATTATGATAAATGTACTATATTACATATTGGATCACAAAAAAATACAACTTTTACATTACCGTTTAGTTAGTTTACCAATAAAATGGTCTGATGATAAAGTGGACATTCTCAGTATTCAGATACTGAAAGAAAGATACAATCTCATTACAATACATTTTAATAGAAAGTTAGCAAAAATAGATAATCTCTTGCTACCATGGAAAGGAAAATACCTGTCAATTTGTGGAGAAATCTCCCTGATTAACTCTTTAGTCATATTGCAATATTTGCTTATGGCGTTGCCTAGCAACTCGTTTTTTTATTGTATTATATCAGCAGAAAATATAACATTTTATTTGTATATTTTATTTTATTTGTATATTTTATTTGTTGGCATATGAATTCAGAGGGCTGAAATTATTAAATTATTAAAACGTTAGACCTCTCACTAAAGGCAGTCATACAAAAGTTATACTTAAATCCAAACGGGTTCTCTAGTAAATGAATAAGAATGTCTCACCCCATGTTCAAGAAGCCTTTTCCCCTTTATTCAGATTACAACCTCTCACGTTAAGTTATTTGAGAAGGAAATCATCTCTCAAATATCGCTATTTTTAAAACAATAGAAAGTTGGTTTCAATTTAATCCGAAAAAAACTCTAATATACTAGTACATTTTTTTTTTTTTTTTAAATGAAATTTTTTTGTAAGTGATATCAAAAATAGGACTGGTGGAGTTATGTCACACAGCTAACAGAAATATGTGTAAATGTCTGCTCTGCCCAAAATTACAACCAACCAATTGCAACCACAAAGATGGAAGAGGAAAATGGAAGGGGGAAAATGTAGGAAATTGTCTGTGAGCCTTGCATGATAGACCAAAATTGATTAAAGAAAATTGTCAAAATAAAAATAAGTATACCACAAACAAAATGACAGCTGTGCCATATAGATTGCAGAATATTTGGGAACAGATTTTTGACATACCGATTCCATGGCACATGGTTTATGAACTGATATGCAAAACGTTTTCTATTTAAATGATTATACAAAATTCTTGCAACCAATAGAATGCTATTTATTTTGTGGACACAACCTTCCCAGCTCTGCAGATGTTCCTGGGAAGACACAGAATCATTAGATTGTTTGTTTTGGTACTGTCCATATGAAGCTTGTTTTTGGTCGCAGGTCCAGGAATGCCTGAAGAATTGCAACATTTACCTGAAGGTAACTCTGCAGATAGCAATACTGGGTGACATTAACCTGGAGCTAACTCTGCAGATAGCAATACTGGGTGACATTAACCTGGAGCTAACCCTGCAGATAGAAGTACTGGGTGACATTAACCTGGAGCTAACTCTGCAGATAGCACTACTGGGTGACATTAACCTGGAGCTAACTCTGCAGATAGCAATACTGGGTGACATTAACCTGGAGCTAACTCTGCAGATAGCACTACTGGGTGACATTAACCTGGAGCTAACTCTGCAGATAGCACTACTGGGTGACATTAACCTGGAGCTAACTCTGCAGATAGCACTACTGGGTGACATTAACCTGGAGCTAACTCTGCAGATAGCACTACTGGGTGACATTAACCTGGAGCTAACTCTGCAGATAGCAATACTGGGTAACATTAACCTAACTCTGCAGATAGCAATACTGGGTAACATTAACCTAACCCTGCAGATAGCACTACTGGGTGATATTAACCTGGAGCTAACTCTGCAATACTTTTATAAAACATCACAGCGCAGTTGAAAAATATATGACAAATAGAAATTCAATATTGATTGTGTTCAGAGATATATGGGAGGGGTTGAATGGGGCTGAAGGGTGGGACTGGATGGTGTTGAGAGATGGGAGGGGTTGAATGGAGCTGAAGGGTGGGACTGGATGGTGTTCAGAGATAGAGGGGAGGGGAATGGGGCTGAGAGATGGTGTTCAGAGATGGAGGGGTTGAATGGAGCTGAAGGGTGGGACTGGATGGTGTTGAGAGATAGATGGGAGGGGTTGAATGGAGCTGAAGGGTGTGGACTGGATGATGACTGGATGGTGTTGAATGGAGATGGGAGGGGTTGAATGGGAGGGGTTGAATGGAGCTGAAGGGTGGGACTGGATGGTGTTCAGATGATGGAGCCTGGAGGGGGACTGGATGGTGTTAATGATGAGCTGGAGCCTGGAGGGTGGGACTGGATGGTGTTAAGAGATAGATGATAGAATGGCTGAAGGGGGGACTGGATGGTGTTGAGAGAATGGGGAGCTGAAGGGTGGGACTGGATGGTGTTGAGAGATGGGGAGGAGTTGAATGGAGCTGAAGGGTGGGACTGGATGATGTTGAGAGAGATGGGAGGGGTTGAATGGAGCTGAAGGGTGGGACTGGATGGTGTTGAGAGAGATGGGAGGGGTTGAATGGAGCTGGAGGGACTGGATGGTGTTGAGAGATAGATGGGAGGGGTTGAATGGAGCTGAAGGGTGGGACTGGATGGTGTTGAGAGATGGGAGGGGCTGAATGGAGCTGAAGGGTGGGATTGGATGGTGGTCAGATATGGGAGGGGTTAAATGGAGCTGAAGGGTGGGATTAAAAACAACAGGATAATGTAAAACATATGGGGTCTATAAAATGTATGTAGGTTCAGAACATTTGTGAAAGAAATAGATGGGAGAAGTTGAGGTTAGAGGAAGGACAGGAGTAAAAACTAACAAAATACAACTGTTGTAAAATATACTGTGTCTATAAAATGAATATAGCATATATAAGCCTAATTGTTACTAATTGTTGTTGTTCACTAGTTGACTCTAATTTGGTAAGGGTGGAGGGTAATAAAGGAAATATATATAAAAAGATATATGTATATCTACAGTGGCTTGCAAAAGTATTCACCCCCTCCTGGCATTTTTCCTATTTTATTGCCTTATAACCTGGAATTAAAATTGTTGGTATCATTTGATTTACACAACAATCCTACCACATTGAAACAAACAAGAAATAAGACAAAAAAAACTGAAAACTTGAGCGTGCATAACTATTCACCCCCGCAAAGTCAATACTTGTAGAGTCACCTTTTGCAGCAATTACAGTTGCAAGTCTCTTGGGGTATGTCTCTATGAGCTTGGCACTTCCAGCCACTGGGATTTCTGCCCATCATTCAAGACAAAACTGCTCCAGCTCCTTCAAGTTGGATGGGTTCCGCTGGTGTACAACAATCTTTAAGTCATGCCACAGATTCTCAAATGGATTGAGGTCTGGGCTTTGACTAGGCCAGTCCAAGACATTTAAATATTTCCCCTTAAACCACTCGAGTGTTGCTTTAGCAGTATGCTTAGGGCCATTGTCCTGCTGGAAGGTGAACCTCCGTCCCAGTCTCAAATCTCTGGAAGACTGGAGCAGTTTCCCTCAAGAATTTCCCTGTATTTAGCACCATCCATCATTCATTCAATTCTGACCAGTTTCTCAGTCCCTGCCAATTAAAAACATCCCCACAGCATGATGCTGCCACCACCTTGGTTCACTGTGGGGATGGTATTCTCAGTCAGCCTGCCAGTCAGCCAGTAACAGCCAGCCAGCCACCCAGTCAGCCTGCCAGCCAGTAACAGCCAGCCAGTAACAGCCAGTCAGCCAGTACCAATCAGCCACCAGCCAGTAACAGTCAACCAGCCAGTAGAAGCCAGCCACCAGCCAGTAACAGTCAACCAGCCATCAAATCAAATCAAATGTATTTATATAGCCCTTCGTACATCAGCTGATATCTCAAAGTGCTGTACAGAAACCCAGCCTAAAACCCCAAACAGCAAGCAATGCAGGTGGCAGCAGAAGCCAGCCAGCCAGCCAGTAACAGTCAGCCAGCCAGCCAGCCAGTAACAGTCAGCCAGCCACCCAGTAACACCCATTCAGCCAGCCAATAGCAGCCAGCCAGTCAGTAACAACCAGCCACACAGCCAGCCAGTAACACCCATTCAGCCAGCCAATAGCAGCCAGCCAGTCAGTAACAACCAGCCACACAGCCAGCCAGTAACAGCCAACCAGCAGAGTTAATGAGCACTGTGTTATTTACATTTTACATTTACATTACATTTAAGTCATTTAGCAGACGCTCTTATCCAGAGCGACTTACAAATTGGTGCATTCACCTTATGACATCCAGTGGAGCAGCCACTTTACAATAGTGCATCTAAATATTTTAAGGGGGGGGTGAGAAGGATTACTTTATCCTATCCTAGGTATTCCTTAAAGAGGTGGGGTTTCAGGTGTCTCCGGAAGGTGGTGATTGACTCCGCTGTCCTGGCGTCGTGAGGGAGTTTGTTCCACCATTGGGGGGCCAGAGCAGCGAACAGTTTTGACTGGGCTGAGCGGGAACTGTACTTCCTCAGTGGTAGGGAGGCGAGCAGGCCAGAGGTGGATGAACGCAGTGCCCTTGTTTGGGTGTAGGGCCTGATCAGAGCCTGGAGGTACTGAGGTGCCGTTCCCCTCACAGCTCCGTAGGCAAGCACCATGGTCTTGTAGCGGATGCGAGCTTCAACTGGAAGCCAGTGGAGAGAGCGGAGGAGCGGGGTGACGTGAGAGAACTTGGGAAGGTTGAACACCAGACGGGCTGCGGCGTCCTGGATGAGTTGTAGGGGTTTAATGGCACAGGCAGGGAGCCCAGCCAACAGCGAGTTGCAGTAATCCAGACGGGAGATGACAAGTGCCTGGATTAGGACCTGCGCCGCTTCCTGTGTGAGGCAGGGTCGTACTCTGCGGATGTTGTAGAGCATAAACCTACAGGAACGGGCCACCGCCTTGATGTTAGTTGAGAACGACAGGGTGTTGTCCAGGATCACGCCAAGGTTCTTAGCGCTCTGGGAGGAGGACACAGTGGAGTTGTCAACCGTGATGGCGAGATCATGGAACGGGCAGTCCTTCCCGGGAGGAAGAGCAGCTCCGTCTTGCCGAGGTTCAGCTTGAGGTGGTGATCCGTCATCCACACTGATATGTCTGCCAGACATGCAGAGATGCGATTCGCCACCTGGTCATCAGAAGGGGGAAAGGAGAAGATTAATTGTGTGTCGTCTGCATAGCAATGATAGGAGAGACCATGTGAGGTTATGACAGAGCCAAGTGACTTGGTGTATAGCGAGAATAGGAGAGGGCCTAGAACAGAGCCCTGGGGGACACCAGTGGTGAGAGCACGTGGTGAGGAGACGGATTCTCGCCACGCCACCTGGTAGGAGCGACCTGTCAGGTAGGACGCAATCCAAGCGTGGGCCGCGCCGGAGATGCCCAACTCGGAGAGGGTGGAGAGGAGGATCTGATGGTTCACAGTATCGAAGGCAGCCGATAGGTCTAGAAGGATGAGAGCAGAGGAGAGAGAGTTAGCTTTAGTAGTGCGGAGCGCCTCCGTGATACAGAGAAGAGCAGTCTCAGTTGAATGACTAGTCTTGAAACCTGACTGATTTGGATGAAGAAGGTCATTCTGAGAGAGATAGCGGGAGAGCTGGCCAAGGACGGCACGTTCAAGGGTTTTGGAGAGAAAAGAAAGAAGGGATACTGGTCTGTGGTTGTTGACATCGGAGGGATCGAGTGTAGGTTTTTTCAGAAGGGGTGCAACTCTCGCTCTCTTGAAGACGGAAGGGACGTAGCCAGCGGTCAGGGATGAGTTGATGAGCGAGGTGAGGTAAGGGAGAAGGTCTCCGGAAATGGTCTGGAGAAGAGAGGAGGGGATAGGGTCAAGCGGGCAGGTTGTTGGGCGGACGGCCGGCCGTCACAAAACGCGAGATTTCATCTGGAGAGAGAGGGGAGAAAGAGGTCAGAGCACAGGGTAGGGCAGTGTAAGCAGAACCAGCGGTGTCGTTTGACTTAGCAAACGAGGATCGGATGTCGTCGACCTTCTTTTCAAAATGGTTGACGAAGTCATCTGCAGAGAGGGAGGAGGAGGGGGGGGGGATTCAGGAGGGAGGAGAAGGTGGCAAAGAGCTTCCTAGGGTTAGAGGCAGATGCTTGGAATTTAGAGTGGTAGAAAGTGGCTTTAGCAGCAGCGACAGAAGAGGAAAATGTAGAGAGGAGGGAGTGAAAGGATGCCAGGTCCGCAGGGAGGCGAGTTTTCCTCCATTTCCGCCTCGGCTGCCCGGAGCCCTGTTCTGTGAGCTCGCAATGAGTCGTCGAGCCACGGAGCGGGAGGGGAGGACCGAGCCGGCCTGGAGGATAGGGGACATAGAGAGTCAAAGGATGCAGAAAGGGAGGAGAGGAGGGTTGAGGAGGCAGAATCAGGAGATAGGTTGGAGAAGGTTTGAGCAGAGGGAAGAGATGATAGGATGGAAGAGGAGAGAGTAGCGGGGGAGAGAGAGCGAAGGTTGGGACTGCGTGATACCATCCGAGTAGGGGCAGTGTGGGAAGTGTTGGATGAGAGCGAGAGGGAAAAGGATACAAGGTAGTGGTCGGAGACTTGGAGGGGAGTTGCAATGAGGTTAGTGGAAGAACAGCATCTAGTAAAGATGAGGTCGAGCGTATTGCCTGCCTTGTGAGTAGGGGGGGAAGGTGAGAGGGAGAGGTCAAAAGAGGAGAGGAGTGGAAAGAAGGAGGCAGAGAGGAATGAGTCAAAGGTAGACGTGGGGAGGTTAAAGTCGCCCAGAACTGTGAGAGGTGAGCCGTCCTCAGGAAAGGAGCTTATCAAGGCATCAAGCTCATTGATGAACTCTCCGAGGGAACCTGGAGGGCGATAAATGATAGGATGTTAAGCTTGAAAGGGCTGGTAACTGTGACAGCATGGAATTCAAAGGAGGCGATAGAGAGATGGGTAAGGGGAGAAAGAGAGAATTACCACTTGGGAGAGATGAGGATCCCGGTGCCACCACCCCGCTGACCAGAAGCTCTCGGGTGTGCGAGAACACGTGGGTGGACGAAGAGAGAGCAGTAGGAGTAGCAGTGTTATCTGTGGTGATCCATGTTTCCGTCAGTGCCAAGAAGTCGAGGGACTGGAGGGAGGCATAGGCTGAGATGAACTCTGCCTTGTTGGCCGCAGATCGGCAGTTCCAGAGGCTACCGGAGACCTGGAACTCCACGTGGGTCGTGCGCGCTGGGACCACCAGATTAGGGTGGCCGCGGCCACGCGGTGTGGAGCGTTTGTATGGTCTGTGCAGAGAGGAGAGAACAGGGATAGACAGACACATAGTTGACAGGCTACAGAAGAGGCTACGCTAATGCAAAGGAGATTGGAATGACAAGTGGACTACACGTCTCGAATGTTCAGAAAGTTGAGCTTACGTAGCAAGAATCTTATTGACTAAAATGATTAAAAATGATACAGTACTGCTGAGGTAGGCTAGCTGGCAGTGGCTGCGTTGTTTTACCTCTGCTCTGCTGTTTCTCTGTGATCACAGCTATCACACACTAGAGTAAAGGCCACCTGGGAAATGATGAGGAAACCCAGAGAGAGGGGAGAGGGGGAAGGGGCAGGAAGAGAGAGAGAGGAGATGGGGAAGGGGCAGGAAGAGAGAGAGAGGAGAGGGGGAAGGGGCAGGAAGAGAGAGAGAGGAGAGGGGGAAGGGCCAGGAAGAGAGAGAGAGGAGGGGGGAAGGGGCAGGAAGAGAGAGAGAGGAGAGGGGGAAGGGCCAGGAAGAGAGAGAGAGGAGATGGGGAAGGGGCAGGAAGAGAGAGAGAGGAGATGGGGAAGGGGCAGGAAGAGAGAGAGAGGAGATGGGGAAGGGGCAGGAAGAGAGAGAGAGGAGAGGGGGAAGGGGCAGGAAGAAAGAAAGAGAGGGGGAAGGGGCAGGAAGAGAGAGAGAGGAGATGGGGAAGGGGCAGGAAG
>NC_088409.1:101417053-101434553 GCF_034236695.1 Oncorhynchus nerka | reverse complement strand
ACCAAAGAAACAGACTTGCTAATTTAGCTAACCAAAGAAACAGACTTGCTAACTTAGCTAACCAAAGAAACAGACTTGCTAACTCTGGTCTACACAGTAATCTGGTCTACACAGTAATCTGGTCTACACAGTAAACTGGTCTACACAGTAATCTGGTCTACACAGTAGTCTGGTCTACACAGTAATCTGGTCTACACAGTAAACTGGTCTACACAGTAATCTGGTCTACACAGTAATCTGGTCTACATAGTAAACTGGTCTACACAGTAGTCTGGTCTACACAGTAATCTGGTCTACACAGTAAACTGGTCTACACAGTAGTCTGGTCTACACAGTAATCTGGTCTACACAGTAAACTGGTCTACACAGTGAACTGGTCTACACAGTAGTCTGGTCTACACAGTAATCTGGTCTACACAGTAGTCTGGTCTACACAGTAGTCTGGTCTACACAGTAATCTGGTCTACAGAGTAATCTGGTCTACACAGAAGTCTGCTCTACACAGTAATCTGGTCTACACAGTAGTCTGGTCTACACAGTAGTCTGGTCTACACAGTAATCTGGTCTACACATAAGTCTGGTCTACACAGTAATCTGGTCTACACAGAAGTCTGGTCTACACAGTAAACTGGTCTACACAGTAAACTGGTCTACACAGTATTATGGTCTACACAGTAGTCTGGTCTACACAGTAGTCTGGTCTACACAGTAAACTGGTCTACACAGTATTATGGTCTACACAGTAGTCTGGTCTACACAGTAATCTGGTCTACACAGTAAACTGGTCTACACAGTAGTCTGGTCTACACAGTAAACTGGTCTACACAGTAACTGGTCTACACAGTAGTCTGGTCTACACAGTAAACTGGTCTACACAGTAGTCTGGTCTACACAGTAATCTGGTCTACACAGTAGTCTGGTCTACACAGTTGTCTGGTCTACACAGCAAACTGGTCTACACAGTAGTCTGGTCTACACAGTAAACTGGTCTACACAGTAATCTGGTCTACACAGTAGTCTGGTCTACACAGTAAACTGGTCTACACAGTAAACTGGTCTACACAGTAGTCTGGTCTACACAGTAGTCTGGTCTACACAGTAAACTGGTCTACACAGTAGTCTGGTCTACACAGTTGTCTGGTCTACACAGTAGTCTGGTCTACACAGTAAACTGGTCTACACAGTAAACTGGTCTACACAGTAGTCTGGTCTACACAGTAAACTGGTCTAAACAGTAAACTGGTCTACACAGTGAACTGGTCTACACAGTAAACTGGTCTACACAGCAAACTGGTCTACACAGTAGTCTGGTCTACACAGTAAACTGGTCTACACAGTAGTCTGGTCTACACAGTTGTCTGGTCTACACAGCAAACTGGTCTACACAGTAGTCTGGTCTACACAGTCAACTGGTCTACACAGTAAACTGGTCTACACAGTAGTCTGGTCTACACAGTAAACTGGTCTACACAGTAAACTGCCTGCCAGTAGCCCTGGTCCACACTGTAAACTGATAGGTCTGGTCTACCAGTAACTGGTCCCTGGTCCACACTAGAAACCTGATAGGCTGCCTGCCTGAACTCAGCCTTAACATGCCCTGGTCCACTCTGTTCCTGATAGGCTGCCTGCCTGCCACTCAGCCCTGGTCCACTCTGTTCCTGATAGGCTGCCTGCCTGCCACTCAGCCCTGGTCCACTCTGTTCCTGATAGGCTGCCTGCCTGCCACTCAGCCCTCGGGGCGCAAGCCGTCTGTCTGCTTTGTCTGTCTGTCTGTCTGTCTGTCTGTCTGCTTTGTCTGTCTGCTTTGTCTGTCTATCTGCCTGTCTGTCTGTCCACTCTGTCTGTCTGTCTGTCTGTCTGTCTGCTTTGCCTGTCCACTCTGTTCCTGATAGGCTGCCTGCCTGCCATCTGTCTGCCTGTCTGTCTGCCTGCCACTCAGCCTGTCCACTGCTGTTCCTGTCTGCCTGTCTGCCACTCTGCCCTGTCCACTCTGTTCCTGTCTGCCTGCCTGTCTGTCTGTCTGTCCTGGTCCACTCTGTTCCTGATAGGCTGCCTCTCCATCTCCCACATCCTTCAGTCACCACCACTAGGCTGCCTGCCTGCCACTCACCCCCCTGTCCACTCTGTTCCTGATAGGCCCTGCCACCCCCTCTACCCACTGCCACTCTGTTCCTGAAGGCTGACCTGCCTGCCACTCAACCCTGCCATTGTCAGGGCTGGAATTCCTGCCCCTTACTGCCTAGTACACCTGTTAACACCCAACCCTCTCCTCCCACCAGCCCTGTCCACTCTGTTCCTGTTAAAGGATGTGCCTGCCACTGTCCACTGTGTGTGTGTGTGTGTGCCCTGGCCACTGCTGCGTGCTGTTCCTGATAGGCTGCCTGCCTGTAAATTGGCAGGTTTATTTTCCCCAGCCCATTTCTCTTTGAGATGACTGTGGTTCGTTCCACTGGGCTCATTCCCATCTTTCCAGGGGGACTAAGAGCATGATTCAAACCGTAGCGCAGAAGACCAGCGTTATAGCGCGATTGACATTTAATTAAACGTTTTGCGGAGACTACGATGAGGTCAGACTGGAATCTATATCAAATAAACATTCTAGACACCAGGAATATGAATGTTTTATTCCACCAACAATACAAAAGCTGTTTCTGGTTACATTTGACCTTTATTTAACTAGGTAAGTCAGTTAATTAAGAACAAATTCTTATTTTCAATGACGGCCTAAGAACAGTGGGTTACCTGCCTGTTCAGCAGCAGAACGACAGATTTGTACCTTGTCAGCTCGGGGATTTGAACTTGCAACCTTCCGGTTACTAGTCCAAGGCTCTAACCACTAGGCTACCCTGCCGCCCATGAGAATGTCCTAACATTACCTCTCACTCTGTCGTCACCCTCATCACCCTAATCCCCCTCATCAACCTCATCACATCATGACCCTCATCACCCTCATCAACCTCATCAACCTCATCACCCTCATCAACCTCATCACCCTCATCAGATCATGACCCTCATCACCCTCATCAACCTCATCACATCATCACATCATGACCCTCATCACCCTCATCACCCTCATCACATCATCACATCATGACCCTCATCACCCTCATCAACCTCATCAACCTCATCACCCTCATCAACCTCATCACCCTCATCAGATCATGACCCTCATCACCCTCATCAACCTCATCACATCATCACATCATGACCCGCATCACCCTCATCACATCATGACCCGCATCACCCTCATCAACCTCATCACATCATGACCCGCATCACCCTCATCAACCTCATCACATCATGACCCGCATCACCCTCATCACCCTCATCACATCATGACCCTCATCACATCATGACCCGGATCAACCTCATCACATCATCACATCATGACCCTCATCAACCTCATCAACCTCATCAACCTCATCACATCATTATAAACGTTTTGCGGAGACAACCTCATCACCCTCAGCACATCATGACCCTCATCACCCTCATCAACCTCATCAACATCATCACCCTCATCACCCTCATCACATCATCACCCTCATCAACCTCATCACCCTCATCACATCATGACCATCATCAACCTCATCACCTCATCACACTCATCACCATCATCACCCTTCATCACCAGAACGTCAGATCATCACCTTGTCACCCTCGGGGATCACATCATCGCCATCATCACATCACCACCCTCTCACCACATCATCACTCATCACCCTCATCACATCATCACCCTTTATCACATCATCACCTCTCACATCATCACCCTCACACCATCGCCATCATCACCCCCTCATCACCATCATCAACCTCATCAACCTCATCACATCATCACCCTCATCATCACCTCATCACATCCTCATCACCATCATCAACCTCATCACCTCATCAGATCATCACCATCATCACCCTCATCACCTCATCACATCATCACCATGACCCTCATCACCATCATCACCCTCATCACATCATCACATCACCCTCTTCAAATCTTCACCCTCATCAACCTCATCACCCTCATCAGATCATGACCCTCATCACATCATCAACCTCATCACATCATCACCCTCATGACATCATCACCCGCATCACCATCATCACCTCATCACCCTCATCACCCTCATCACATCATCACCCGCATCACATCATCAACCTCATCACATCATCACCCGCATCACCCTCATCACCCTCATCACATCACCACCCTCATCACATCATCACCCGGATCACATCATCAACCTCATCACATCATCACATCATCACATCATCAACCTCATCAACCTCATCACATCATCACCCTCATCAACCTCATCACCCTCATCACATCATGACCCTCATCACATCATCACCCTCATCACATCATCGCCATCATCACATCACCACCCTCATCACATCATCACCCTCATCACATCATCACCCTCATCACATCATCGCCATCATCACATCACACCCTAATCCCCTCATCACCCTCATCACATCATGACCATCATCAACCTCATCACCTCATCATCCTCATCACCATCATCACCCTCATCACCCTCATCAGATCATCACCCTCATCACCCTCATCAACCTCATCACATCATCACATCACCACCCTCATCACCCTCATCATCAACATCTCATCACCCTCATCACATCATCAACCTCATCAACCTCATCACCCTCATCACATCATCACCCGCATCACCATCATCAACCTCATCACCTCATCATCACTCATCATCCATCATCACCCTCATCACCCTCATCACATCATCACCCTCATCACCATCATCAACCTCTTCACATCATCACCCGCATCACATCATCAACCTCATCATCATCATCACCCCATCACCATCATCACCCTCATCACATCATCACCCTCATCACATCATCACCCGGATCAACCTCATCCATCATCACATCATCACCCTCATCAACCTCATCAACCTCATCACCTCATCACATCATCACCCTCATCACATCATCACCCTCATCACATCATGACCCTCATCACATCACCACCTCATCACATCATCACCCCTCATCACATCATCACCCTCATCACCTCATCACCATCATCACATCACCACCCTCATCACCTCATCATCACTCATCACCATCATCACACTCATCACCCTTGTCACATCATCACCCTCATCACCCTCATCACATCATCGCCATCATCACATCACCACCCTCATCACCTCATCATCACTCATCACCCTCATCACATCATCACCCTTATCACATCATCACCCTCATCACATCATCACCCTCATCACATCATCGCCATCATCACATCACCACCCTCATCACCATCATCAACCTCATCACCCTCATCACATCATCACCCTTATCACATCATCACCCTCATCACATCATCACCCGCATCACCATCATCAACCTCATCACCTCATCATCACTCATCACCATCATCACCCTCATCACCCTCATCATCCCTCATCACCATCATCACCCTCATCACATCATCACCCTCTTCAAATCTTCACCCTCATCACATCACCACCCTCATCACATCATCACCCTCGTCACATCATCACCCTCATCACCATCATCACCCTCATCACATCATCACCCGCATCACCATCATCACCTCATCATCACTCATCACCCTCATCACATCATCACCCTTATCACATCATCACCCTCATCACATCATCACCCTCATCACATCATCGCCATCATCACATCACCACCCTCATCACATCATCACCCTCATCACATCATCACCCTCATCACATCATCGCCATCATCACATCACCACCCTCATCACCTCATCATCACTCATCACCCTCATCACATCATCACCCTTATCACATCATCACCCTCATCACATCATCACCCTCATCACATCATCGCCATCATCACATCACCACCCTCATCACCTCATCATCACTCATCACCCTCATCACATCATCACCCTTATCACATCATCACCCTCATCACATCATCACCCTCATCACATCATCGCCATCATCACATCACCACCCTCATCACCATCATCAACCTCATCACCCTTATCACATCATCACCCTCATCACATCATCACCCGCATCACCATCATCAACCTCATCACCTCATCATCACTCATCACCATCATCACCCTCATCACCCTCATCACCCTCATCACCATCATCACCCTCATCACATCATCACCCTCTTCAAATCTTCACCCTCATCACATCACCACCCTCATCACATCATCACCCTCGTCACATCATCACCCTCATCACCATCATCACCCTCATCACATCATCACCCGCATCACCATCATCACCTCATCATCACTCATCACCCTCATCACATCATCACCCTTATCACATCATCACCCTCATCACATCATCACCCTCATCACATCATCGCCATCATCACATCACCACCCTCATCACATCATCACCCTCATCACATCATCACCCTCATCACATCATCGCCATCATCACATCACCACCCTCATCACCATCATCAACCTCATCACCCTCATCACATCATCACCCTTATCACATCATCACCCTCATCACATCATCACCCGCATCACCATCATCAACCTCATCACCTCATCATCACTCATCACCATCATCACCCTCATCACCCTCGTCACATCATCACCCTCATCACCATCATCACCCTCATCACATCATCACCCTCTTCAAATCTTCACCCTTATCACATCATCACCCTCATCACATCATCACCCTCATCACATCATCGCCATCATCACATCACCACCCTCATCACCTCATCATCACTCATCACCCTCATCACATCATCACCCTTATCACATCATCACCCTCATCACATCATCACCCTCATCACATCATCGCCATCATCACATCACCACCCTCATCACCATCATCAACCTTATCACCCTCATCACATCATCACCCTTATCACATCATCACCCTCATCACATCATCACCATCATCAACCTCATCACCTCATCATCACTCATCACCATCATCACCCTCATCACCCTCGTCACATCATCACCCTCATCACATCATCACCCTCATCACAATACCCTCATCACATCATCACCATCATCACATCACCAACCTCATCACATCATCACCCTCATCACATCATCACCCTCATCACATCACCACCCTCATCACATCATCACCCTCATCACATCATCACCCTCATCACCATCATCACCCTCATCACCTCATCACAGTAACCCCAGGGGGGGTGCTAACCTCACCTTCACTGGGCATAGCAAACCTTAGTTAAACCTCATTATACCCGCATCACCCTCATCAACATCATCACATCATGACCCGCATCACCCTCATCACCCTCATCAACCTCATCACATCATGACCCGCATCACCCTCATCACCCTCATCACATCATGACCCTCATCACATCATGACCCGCATCAACCTCATCAACCTCATCACATCATCACATCATGACCCTCATCAACCTCATCAACCTCATCACATCATCACCCTCATCAACCTCATCAACCTCATCAACCTCATCACCCTCATCACATCATGACCCTCATCACCCTCATCAACCTCATCAACATCATCACCCACATCACCATCATCACCCTCATCACATCATCACCCTCATCAACCTCATCACATCATGACCCTATATCACATCATCACCCGCATCACCCTCATCAACATCATCACCCACATCACCATCATCACCCACATCACCATCATCACCCTCATCACACCATGACCCTCATCAACCTCATCACATCATGACCCTATATCACATCATCACCCGCATCACCCTCATCAACATCATCACCCACATCACCATCATCACCCTCATCACATCATCACCCTCTTCAATTCTTCACCCTCATCACATCATGACCCTCATCACCCTCATCACATCATGACCCTATATCACATCATCACACTCATCACCCTCATCACATCATCACCCTCATCATATCATCACCCTCATCACATCATCACCCGCATCACCTCATCATCACTCATCACCCTCATCACATCATCACCCTTATCACATCATCACCCTCATCACATCATCACCCGCATCACCATCATCAACCTCATCACCTCATCATCACTCATCAACATCATCACCCTCATCACCCTCGTCACATCATCACCCTCATCACCATCATCACCCTCATCACATCATCACCCTCTTCAAATCTTCACCCTCATCACATCACCACCCTCATCACATCATCACCCTCGTCACAATATCACCCTCATCACCATCATCACCATCATCACCCTCATCACATCATCACATCATCACCCTCATCACATCACCCTCATCACATCATCACCCTCATCACATCACCAACCTCATCACATCATCACCCTCATCACATCATCACCCTCATCACATCACCACCCTCATCACATCATCACCCTCATCACATCATCACCCTCATCACCATCATCACCCTCATCACCTCATCACCCTCGTCACATCATCACTCATCACCCTCATCACATCATCACCCTCATCACATCACCCTCATCATATCATTGCCCTCATCACATCACCAACCTCATTTACATTTACATTTAAGTCATTTAGCAGACGCTCTTATCCAGAGCGACTTACCTCATCACATCATCACCCTCATCACATCATCACCCTCATCACCATCATCACCCTCATCACCCTCATCACATCACCCTCATCATATCATCGCCCTCATCACATCACCAACCTCATCACATCATCACCCTCATCACATCATCACCGTCATCACCCTCATCACATCATCACCCTCATCAAATCATCACCCTCTTCAAATCATCACCCTCATCACCGTAGTAACCCTCATCACATCATCACAGCATCACCCTCATCACCTCATCACCCTCGTCACATCATCACCGTAGTAACCCCATGTCTGTAATCAGTCTATTGATGAGAAGCAGTTTGGACCCCTTGAAGTCAGGGGGGGTGCTTACCTCACCTTCACTGGGCATAGCAAACCTTAGTTAAACCTCATTATTACCCTCATCACCCTCATCACCGTAGTAACCCCAGGGGGGGTGCTTACCTCACCTTCACTGGGCATAGCAAACCTTAGTTAAACCTCATTATACCCTCATCATCCTCATCACCCTCATCACCATAGTAACCCCAGGGGGGGTGCCTACCTCACCTTCACTGGGCATAGCAAACCTTAGTTAAACCTCATTATACCCTCATCATCCTCATCACCCTCATCACCGTAGTAACCCCAGGGGGGGTGCCTACCTCACCTTCACTGGGCATAGCAAACCTTAGTTAAACCTCATTATACCCTCATCATCCTCATCACCCTCATCACCGTAGTAACCCCAGGGGGGGTGCCTACCTCACCTTCACTGGGCATAGCAAACCTTAGTTAAACCTCATTATACCCTCATCATCCTCATCACCCTCATCACCGTAGTAACCCCAGGGGGGGTGCCTACCTCACCTTCACTGGGCATAGCAAACCTTAGTTAAACCTCATTATACCCTCATCACCCTCATCACCGTAGTAACCCCAGGGGGGGTGCCTACCTCACCTTCACTGGGCATAGCAAACCTTAGTTAAACCTCATTATACCCTCATCATCCTCATCACCCTCATCACCGTAGTAACCCCAGGGGGTGCCTACCTCACCTTCACTGGGCATAGCAAACCTTAGTTAATCCTCATTATACCTCATCATCCTCATCACCCTCATCACCGTAGTAACCCCAGGGGTGCCTACCTCACCTTCACTGGGCATAGCAAACCTTAGTTAAACCTCATTATACCCTCATCATCCTCATCACCCTCATCACCGTAGTAACCCCAGGGGGGGTGCCTACCTCACCTTCACTGGGCATAGCAAACCTTAGTTAAACCTCATTATACCCTCATCATCCTCATCACCCTCATCACCGTATTAACCCCAGGGGGGGTGCCTACCTCACCTTCACTGGGCATAGCAAACCTTAGTTAAACCTCATTATACCCTCATCATCCTCATCACCCTCATCACCGTAGTAACCCCAGGGGGGGTGCCTACCTCACCTTCACTGGGCATAGCAAACCTTAGTTAAACCTCATTATACCCTCATCATCCTCATCACCCTCATCACCGTAGTAACCCCAGGGGGGGTGCCTACCTCACCTTCACTGGGCATAGCAAACCTTAGTTAAACCTCATTATACCCTCATCATCCTCATCACCCTCATCACCGTAGTAACCCCAGGGGGGGTGCCTACCTCACCTTCACTGGGCATAGCAAACCTTAGTTAAACCTCATTATACCCTCATCATCCTCATCACCCTCATCACCGTAGTAACCCCAGGGGGGGTGCCTACCTCACCTTCACTGGGCATAGCAAACCTTAGTTAAACCTCATTATACCCTCATCATCCTCATCACCCTCATCACCGTAGTAACCCCAGGGAGGTGCCTACCTCACCTTCACTGGGCATAGCAAACCTTAGTTAAACCTCATTACCTACCCTCATCACCCTCATCACCGTAGTAACCCCAGGGGGTGCCTACCTCACCTTCACTGGGCATAGCAAACCTTAGTTAAACCTCATTATACCCTCATCATCCTCATCACCCTCATCACCGTAGTAACCCCAGGGGGGGTGCCTACCTCACCTTCACTGGGCATAGCAAACCTTAGTTAAACCTCATTATACCCTCATCACCCTCATCACCGTAGTAACCCCAGGGGGGGTGCTTACCTCACCTTCACTGGGCATAGCAAACCTTAGTTAAACCTCATTATACCCTCATCATCCTCATCACCCTCATCACCGTAGTAACCCCAGGGGGGGTGCCTACCTCACCTTCACTGGGCATAGCAAACCTTAGTTAAACCTCATTATACCCTCATCATCCTCATCACCGTAGTAACCCCAGGGGGGGTGCCTACCTCACCTTCACTGGGCATAGCAAACCTTAGTTAAACCTCATTATACCCTCATCACCCTCATCACCGTAGTAACCCCAGGGGGGGTGCCTACCTCACCTTCACTGGGCATAGCAAACCTTAGTTAAACCTCATTATACCCTCATCATCCTCATCACCGTAGTAACCCCAGGGGGGGGGGGGTGCCTACCTCACCGTCACTGGGCATAGCAAACCTTAGTTAAACCTCATTATACCCTCATCACCCTCATCACCGTAGTAACCCCAGGGGGGGGTGCCTACCTCACCTTCACTGGGCATAGCAAACCTTAGTTAAACCTCATTATACCCTCATCATCCTCATCACCCTCATCACCGTAGTAACCCCAGGGGGGGTGCCTACCTCACCTTCACTGGGCATAGCAAACCTTAGTTAAACCTCATTATACCCTCATCACCCTCATCACCGTAGTAACCCCAGGGGGGGTGCTTACCTCACCTTCACTGGGCATAGCAAACCTTAGTTAAACCTCATTATACCCTCATCACCCTCATCACCGTAGTAACCCCAGGGGGGGTGCCTACCTCACCTTCACTGGGCATAGCAAACCTTAGTTAAACCTCATTATACCCTCATCACCCTCATCACCGTAGTAACCCCAGGGGGGGTGCCTACCTCACCTTCACTGGGCATAGCAAACCTTAGTTAAACCTCATTATACCCTCATCACCCTCATCACCGTAGTAACCCCAGGGGGGGTGCCTACCTCACCTTCACTGGGCATAGCAAACCTTAGTTAAACCTCATTATACCCTCATCATCCTCATCACCCTCATCACCGTAGTAACCCCAGGGGGGGTGCCTACCTCACCTTCACTGGGCATAGCAAACCTTAGTTAAACCTCATTATACCCTCATCACCCTCATCACCGTAGTAACCCCAGGGGGGGTGCCTACCTCACCTTCACTGGGCATAGCAAACCTTAGTTAAACCTCATTATACCCTCATCACCCTCATCACCGTAGTAACCCCAGGGGGGGTGCTTACCTCACCTTCACTGGGCATAGCAAACCTTAGTTAAACCTCATTATACCCTCATCACCCTCATCACCGTAGTAACCCCAGGGGGGGTGCCTACCTCACCTTCACTGGGCATAGCAAACCTTAGTTAAACCTCATTATACCCTCATCACCCTCATCACCGTAGTAACCCCAGGGGGGGTGCCTACCTCACCTTCACTGGGCATAGCAAACCTTAGTTAAACCTCATTATACCCTCATCATCCTCATCACCCTCATCACCGTAGTAACCCCAGGGGGGGTGCCTACCTCACCTTCACTGGGCATAGCAAACCTTAGTTAAACCTCATTATACCCTCATCATCCTCATCACCCTCATCACCGTAGTAACCCCAGGGGGGGTGCCTACCTCACCTTCACTGGGCATAGCAAACCTTAGTTAAACCTCATTATACCCTCATCATCCTCATCACCCTCATCACCGTAGTAACCCCCAGGGGGGGTGCCTACCTCACCTTCACAGGGCATAGCAAACCTTAGTTAAACCTCATTATACCCTCATCATCCTCATCACCCTCATCACCGTAGTAACCCCAGGGGGGGTGCCTACCTCACCTTCACTGGGCATAGCAAACCTTAGTTAAACCTCATTATACCCTCATCATCCTCATCACCGTAGTAACCCCAGGGGGGGTGCCTACCTCACCTTCACTGGGCATAGCAAACCTTAGTTAAACCTCATTATACCCTCATCACCCTCATCACCGTAGTAACCCCAGGGGGGGTGCCTACCTCACCTTCACTGGGCATAGCAAACCTTAGTTAAACCTCATTATACCCTCATCATCCTCATCACCGTAGTAACCCCAGGGGGGGTGCCTACCTCACCTTCACTGGGCATAGCAAACCTTAGTTAAACCTCATTATACCCTCATCACCCTCATCACCGTAGTAACCCCAGGGGGGGTGCCTACCTCACCTTCACTGGGCATAGCAAACCTTAGTTAAACCTCATTATACCCTCATCATCCTCATCACCCTCATCACCGTAGTAACCCCAGGGGGGGTGCCTACCTCACCTTCACTGGGCATAGCAAACCTTAGTTAAACCTCATTATACCTCATCACCCTCATCACCGTAGTAACCCCAGGGGGTGCTTACCTCACCTTCACTGGGCATAGCAAACCTTAGTTAAACCTCATTATACCCTCATCACCCTCATCACCGTAGTAACCCCAGGGGGGGTGCCTACCTCACCTTCACTGGGCATAGCAAACCTTAGTTAAACCTCATTATACCCTCATCACCCCTCATCACCGTAGTAACCCCAGGGGGTGCCTACCTCACCTTCACTGGGCATAGCAAACCTTAGTTAAACCTCATTATACCCTCATCACCCTCATCACCGTAGTAACCCCAGGGGGGGTGCCTACCTCACCTTCACTGGGCATAGCAAACCTTAGTTAAACCTCATTATACCCTCATCACCCTCATCACCGTAGTAACCCCAGGGGGGGTGCTTACCTCACCTTCACTGGGCATAGCAAACCTTAGTTAAACCTCATTATACCCTCATCACCCTCATCACCGTAGTAACCCCAGGGGGGGTGCCTACCTCACCTTCACTGGGCATAGCAAACCTTAGTTAAACCTCATTATACCCTCATCACCCTCATCACCGTAGTAACCCCAGGGGGGGTGCCTACCTCACCTTCACTGGGCATAGCAAACCTTAGTTAAACCTCATTATACCCTCATCATCCTCATCACCCTCATCACCGTAGTAACCCCAGGGGGGGTGCCTACCTCACCTTCACTGGGCATAGCAAACCTTAGTTAAACCTCATTATACCCTCATCACCCTCATCACCGTAGTAACCCCAGGGGGGGTGCCTACCTCACCTTCACTGGGCATAGCAAACCTTAGTTAAACCTCATTATACCCTCATCATCCTCATCACCCTCATCACCGTAGTAACCCCAGGGGGGGTGCCTACCTCACCTTCACTGGGCATAGCAAACCTTAGTTAAACCTCATTATACCCTCATCATCCTCATCACCCTCATCACCGTAGTAACCCCAGGGGGGGTGCCTACCTCACCTTCACTGGGCATAGCAAACCTTAGTTAAACCTCATTATACCCTCATCATCCTCATCACCCTCATCACCGTAGTAACCCCAGGGGGGGTGCCTACCTCACCTTCACTGGGCATAGCAAACCTTAGTTAAACCTCATTATACCCTCATCATCCTCATCACCCTCATCACCGTAGTAACCCCAGGGGGGGTGCCTACCTCACCTTCACTGGGCATAGCAAACCTTAGTTAAACCTTTAGTTAGGTCATTGAGATCAAAGCGTATTTAAACTTTTATTGTAGTCATTGGGAACACATTTTACATCACAATAACGACCTGGTCAACATAGAGGAACAATCATCGCTGGATCTCTCCTTTCTGCTTTGTCATTTTGGCTGCCATTTTGTTGTTTCTCTCTGTAGTCTGAGTTGAGTTATGGTGCTCAGCAGTGCCAACCATTCATGTTGTTAGTCTGTCACCTGATTGGTTAAGAAAGCATTTAGTCTTTTGAGGAACACTCATCTGTCAGTCATCTGAAAGAGAGCAGAGGTCCTTCTCAGGATTATATTCAGGAAAGGAGACATGCAGAGCAATTTGCTCGTTTCGTAATTTCGTAACCTTTCAGAATGTTCTGGATACGCCACAATAGGGCAGTCTCTCATTTCAGCCAGAGAGATAATGATGGGCAAAGACTGAAATCCACGCCGTAACACACACACCGTAACACACACACACACACACACACACACACACACACACACACACACACACACACACACACACACACACACACACACACACACACACACACACACAATGTTCAGTTGTATAAGATTGTATAACAGAGTAGTTCTAGAGCTAAACTATGCTCATGTCCCACTGGCTGTTATATTGGACAAGATCACGTAATAACTCCGGCCTGCGTCAAAGGCCTCTATTGGACCAGAGAGTGGGTTTGTCAGATGAAACCTTTGTTTAACAATCCTGACAGTCTGGGTTATGAATAACAAACATATGATGGTATGATTCATACACAGGTCATCGTGGCAAATCACAGGTAGGTTAGAAGCATAGAGTAAAGTGGCTGCTCCACTGGATGTCATAAGGTGAATCCATCAATTTGTAAGTCGCTCTGGATAAGAGCGTCTGCTAAATGACTTAAATGTAAATGTAAAGACCTCACCTTGTCAACAGGTAGATTAAAAACACACACAGCAGTCATTTCACTGATTAAAGTGCTGAACTTACTACAGTAACACCCTGTTCAAAGTTCTCTCTCTCTCTCTCTCTCTCTCTCTCTCTCTCTCTCTCTCCCTGCTCCCTCTCCCTCTCTCTCCGTCTCTCTCCCTCTCAGTCCTCCTCCACCACCTCTAGGTGTGTGTAGTAGAAGGTGATTGTAGCTCCCCGGTCAGTGTTGTAGATGGCCTGACAGGTGTACATCCCTTGGGCCTCCTGGTGCAGCTCGTCCAACAGCAGAGAAGACGTGTTGGGAACCAACTGGAACAACACACATTCGTTTCTGTTCAATATCCACTAAATAACTTTATTTTAAGTGTGTATATATATATTTTTAAATTCTACACAAGAAATGCACATTCGGGACAATAAAGATCGATTGAATTGAATTGAGAATAGTTTGACAACTGGTATTATAGTACTTTCAAATGGTTGTATATATTCCCCCTGTCAACTGTACTACCAATGTGCCTAATGTCATGCTTTTATCACTATTTATTGTTGGGAAAAGGTAGCTAGGTTAAATTTAGGGTAGAAGAGGTTAGAGTTAGGTTAAAACAGGTTAAAATTAGGTTAAAGTTAGGGTAGAAGAGGGTAAAGATAGGGTAGAATAGGTTAGGGTTAGGGTAGATGAGGTAACTAGGTTAGAGTTAGGGTAGAAGAGGTTAGAAGAGGTAACTAGGTTAGACTTAGGGTAGACGAGGTTAGAGTTAGGGTAGAAGAGGTTAGAGTTAGGGTAGAAGAGGTTAGAGTTAGGGTAGAAGAGGTTAGAAGAGGTTAGAGTTAGGGTAGAAGAGGTTAGAAGAGGTAAGAGTTAGGATAACTAGGTTAGAGTTAGGGTAGAAGAGGTTAGAAGAGGTTAGAGTTAGGGTAGAAGAGGTTAGAGTTAGGGTAGAAGAGGTTAGAAGAGGTAAGAGTTAGGATAACTAGGTTAGAGTTAGGGTAGAAGAGGTTAGAGTTAGGGTAGAAGAGGTTAGAGTTAGGGTAGAAGAGGTTAGAAGAGGTTAGGGTAGGAGAGGTTAGAGTTAGGGTAGAATAGGTTAGAGTTTGGGAAGAGGAGGGTAGGAGAGGTTAGAGTTAGGGTAGAAGAGGTTAGAATTAGGGTAGAAGAGGTTAGCGTTAGGGTAGAGGAGGTTAGAGTTAGGGTAGGAGAGGTTAGAGTTAGGGTAGAAGAGGTTAGAGTTAGGGAAGAGGAGGGTAGAAGAGGTTAGAGTTAGGGTAGAAGAGGTTCGAGTTAGGGTAGAAGAGGTTAGAGTTAGGGTAGAAGAGGTTAGAATTAGGGTAGAAGAGGGTAGAAAAGGTTAGAATTAGGGTAGAAGAGGTTAGAATTAGGGTAGATGAGGGTAGAAAAGGTTAGAATTAGGGTAGAAGAGGTTAGAGTTAGGGTAGAAGAGGTTAGAATTAGGGTAGAAGAGGGTAGAAAAGGTTAGAATTAGGGTAGATGATGTTAGAGTTAGGGTAGAAGAGGTTAGAGTTAGGGTAGAAAGATTTAGGGTTAGGGTAGCAGACGTTAGATGAGGTTAGGGTTAGGGTAGCAGACGTTAGATGAGGTTAGAGTTAGGGTAGCAGACGTTAGTTTTAGGGTAGATGAGGTTAGGGTAGCAGACTTTAGATGAGGTTAAAGTTAGGGTAGAAGTTCGTTTTAGGGTAGATGATATTAGGGTAGCAGACGTTAGGTGAGGTTAGGGTTAGGGTAGCATTTACATTACATTTAAGTCATTTAGCAGACGCTCTTATCCAGAGCGACGTTAGGTGAGGTTAGGGTTAGGGTAGCAGACGTTAGGTTTAGGTTAGATGAGGTTAGAGTTAGGGTAGCAGACGTTAGATGAGGTTAGAGTTAGGGTAGCAGACGTTAGGTGAGGTTAGAGTTAGGGTAGCAGACGTTAGATGAGGTTAGAGTTAGGGTAGCAGACGTTAGATGAGGTTAGAGTTAGGGTAGCAGACGTTAGTTTTAGGGTAGATGAGGTTAGAGTTAGGGTAGCAGACGTTAGATGAGGTTAGAGTTAGGGTAGATGAGGTTAGGGTTAGGGTAGAAGACGTTAGATGAGGTTAGAGTTAGATGAGGTTAGAGGACGTTAGATGAGGTTAGGGTTAGGGTAGCAGACGTTAGATGAGGTTAGAGTTAGGGTAGCAGACGTTAGTTTTAGGGTAGATGAGGTTAGGGTTAGGGTAGCAGACGTTAGTTTTAGGGTAGATGAGGTTAGGGTTAGGGTAGCAGACGTTAGGTTTAGGGTAGATGAGGTTAGAGTTAGGGTAGCAGACGTTAGTTTTAGGGTAGATGAGGTTAGGGTTAGG
>NC_088409.1:101402446-101416953 GCF_034236695.1 Oncorhynchus nerka | reverse complement strand
GTTGTACTTCCCCGTTCCGGTTAACGTATTGCTCTCCATACAAAATCTCCTTGCTTGGAGGGCGAAACAACATATCGCCCCCTGCTGGAGGGAGACAGATTTCCACCGAGCCTCTTTTCCTTCCTCTGTGGTCCTTTGCTGAAGAGTTTTGAAATCTGCCACACCCCTTTTTGAAATAAGCTATTGTTTTCTCGCTGGAGAACATAAAACATAAAACATAATAAACAATGATATGCTACATATATATATATATAAATATATATATCTATAAAACATTTTGCACAACTAGCTAGTAGTTTTAGTGTACTTGTAGTTTTTGTAGTAGTAGTAATTGTAGTAGTTGTTGTAGTGTAATTGTAGTAGTAGTAGTTGTAGTGTACTTACAGTACGTCTGGTCAAATATGATGTGGTAGTCAACAATGATTGTGTGTGTGTGTGTGTGTGTGTGTACCAGAGCAGTGCTAACGTGAACTCTATTGTGTGTGTGTGTGTGTGTACCAGATCAGTAGTGATGCTTTGGCCCACCCAGAACAGTACTCTCAGATCTTCACCCCCCACCCTTTCGTCGTACCTGGAGGACGTTTCAGGGAGCTGTACTATTGGTCAGTGAAGCTGTCACTCTCTCTGTACCGCTCTGTCTACATATAGCAGACCATGGTCACTCTCTCTGTACTGCTCTGTCTGCATATAGCAGACCATGGTCACTCTCTCTGTACCGCTCTGTCTGCATATAGCAGACCATGGTCACTCTCTCTGTACTGCTCTGTCTGCATAGGCAGACCATGGTCACTCTCTCTGTACTGCTCTGTCTGCATATAGCAGACCATGGTCTTTCTCTCTGTATGCAGCTCTGTCTGCATATAGCAGACCATGGTCACTCTCTCTGTACTGCTCTGTCTGCATATAGCAGACCATGGTCTGACTCTCGTGCAGGGCTACACAGCTCTGTCTGCATAGGCCACACAGACTGGGCAGGTTAGGGGGCTCCTCTCTCTAGGCTGCCAAGACTGCAGGTTCCTGACTGCATAGCGGGCAGGGCTACACAGACTGGGCAGGTTAGGGGTCTGACTGCTAGCGGGTAGGCTACACCTGCAGGTTAGGGGTCCTCTCTCTGTGCACAGCTCTAGGGGTCTGCATATAGGGCAGACAGACTGGTCCTTAGGGGTCTGACTGCTAGTGGGTCTGCATATAGCAGACCATGGTCTGACTGCTAGCGGGTAGGGCTACACAGACTGGGCAGGTTAGGGGGTCTGACTGCTAGCGGGTAGGGCTACACAGACTGGGCAGGTTAGGGGGTCTGACTGCTGCATGGATAGGGGCTGGGCACAGACTGGGCAGGTTAGGGGGTCTGACTGCCAGCGGGTAGGGCTACACAGACTGGGCAGGTTAGGGGGTCTGACTGCTAGCGGGACAGACTATGGGTTGGGGTCTGACTACTTATGGGGACAGACTGGGCAGGTTAGGGGGTCTGACTGCTCGCGGGTAGGCACAGACTGGGCAGGTTAGGGGTCTGACTGAAGTGGGTAGGCTACACAGATTGGGCAGGTTAGGGGGTCTGACTGTAGTGGGTAGGGCTACACAGACTGGGCAGGGTTAGGGGGTCTGGGACTGCCACCGGTAGGGCTACACAGACTGGGCAGGTTAGGGGTCTGACTGCTAGCGGGTAGGGCTACACAGACTGGGCAGGGTTAGGGGTCTGACTCTATGGGGACAGACTGGGCAGGTTGGGGGGTCTGACTAATGCTGGCCCTCTAGGGCTACACAGACTGGGCAGGTTAGGGGTTCTGACTACTAGCAGGTAGGGCTACACAGACTGGGCAGGTTAGGGCCTGTTTGCTAGTGGGTAGGGCTACACAGACTGGGCAGAAGTTACTGACTAATGCTGGCCTTCTACACAGACTGGGCAGGTTAGGGGTCTGACTAATGCTGGCCCTCTATGGGGACAGACTGTGCAGGTTAGGGGTCTGACTAATGATGGCCCTCTATGGGGACAGACAGGCCTGTTCATTCAGAGACCTTACCTCTCAGAGCCCTCAGTATTGGCAGACAGGCCTGTTCATTCAGGGCACTTACCTCTCCAGAGCCCTCCAGGTGTCTGGCTAGACTGTAAACTCTCCTTCCAGACTCATATTAAACATCTCCAATCCAAAATCAAATCTAGAATCAGCTTTCTATTTCGCAACAAAGCCTCCTTCACTCACGCCTTAAACTTATCCTAGTAAAACTGACTATCCTACCGATCCTCGACTTCGGCGATGTCATCTACAAAATAGCTTCCAATACTCTACTCAGCAAATTGGATGCAGTTTATCACACTGCCATCTGTTTTGTCACTAAAGCACCTTAAACCTCCCACCACTCGGCCTGTATGCTCTAGTCGGCTGGTCTTCGCTACATATTCGTAAGCCAGACCCACTGGCTCAGGTCATCTACAAGTCCATGCTAGGTAAATCTCTGCCTTATCTCAGCTCACTGGTCACGATGACAACACCCACCCGTGCACGCGCTCCAGCAGGTATATCTCACTGGTCCTCCCCAAAGCCAAGACCTCCTTTGGCCGCCTTTCCTTCCAGTTCTCTGCTGCCTGTGACTGGAACAATTGCAGACTTTTATCTCCCTCACCAACTTCAAACATCTGCTATCTGAGCAGCTAACTGATCGCTGCAGCTGTACATAGTCCATCTGTAAATAGCCCACCCAATCTACCTACCTCATCCCCATATTGTTTTTATTGATTTACTTTTCTGCTCTTTTGCACACCAGTATCTCTACCTGCACATGTTCATCTGCTCATTTATCACTCCAGTGTTAATCTGATAAATTGTAAGGATTCGCTCCTATGGCCTATTTATTACCTTACCTCCTCATGCCTTTTGCACACAATGTAAATAGACTTTCTTTTTCTGCTGTGTCATTGACTTGTTTATTGTGTTACTGGCTTGTTTATTGTTTTACTCCATGTGTAACTCTGTGTTGTTGTCTGTGTCACACTGCTTTGTTTTATCTTGGCCACATCGCAGTTGTAAATGAGAACTTGTTTCTCAACTGGCCTACCTGGTTAAATAAAGGTGAAATTAATAAAAAAGAGCCCTCAGGTGACACAGGCCTGTTCATTCAGAGACCTTACCTCTCAGAGCCCTCCAGGTGACAGACAGGCCTGTTCATTCAGAGACCTTACCTCTCAGAGCCCCTCCAAGTGATACAGGCCTGTTCATTCAGAGACCTTACCTCTCAGAGCCCTCAGGTGACAGACAGGCCTGTTCATTCAGAGACCTTACCTCTCAGAGCCCTCAGGTGATACAGGCCTGTTCATTCAGAGACCTTACCTCTCAGAGCCCTCCAGGGGACAGACAGGCCTGTTCATTCAGAGACCTTACCTCTCAGAGCCCTCAGGGGACAGACAGGCCTGTTCATTCAGAGACCTTACCTCTCAGAGCCCTCCAGGTGACATACAGGCCTGTTCATTCAGAGACCTTACCTCTCAGAGCCCTCAGGTGATACAGGCCTGTTCATTCAGAGACCTTACCTCTCAGAGCCCTCCAGGGGACAGACAGGCCTGTTCATTCCAGGAGACCTTACCTCTCAGAGCCATCCAGGTGATACAGGCCTGTTCATTCAGAGACCTTACCTCTCAGAGCCCTCCCAGGTGACAGACAGGCCTGTTCATTCAGAGACCTCTCAGAGCCCTCCAGGTGACAGACAGGCCTGTTCATTCAGAGACCTTACTCTCAGAGCCCTCAGGTGATACAGGCCTGTTCATTCAGAGACCTTACCTCTCAGAGCCCTCCAGGTGACAGACAGGCCTGTTCATTCAGAGACCTTACCTCTCAGAGCCCTCCAGGTGACAGACAGGCCTGTTCATTCCAGAACCTTACCTCTCAGGCCCTCCAGGTGACAGACAGGCCTGTTCATTCAGAGACCTTACCTCTCAGAGCCCTCCCAGGGTGATACAGGCCTGTTCATTCAGAGACCTTACCTCTCAGAGCCCTCAGGTGATACAGGCCTGTTCATTCAGAGACCTTACCTCTCAGAGCCCTCCAGGTGATACCTGACCTGTTCATTCAGAGACCTTACCTCTCAGAGCCCTCAGGTGACATGCAGGCCTGTTCATTCAGAGACCTTACCTCTCAGAGCCCTCCAGGTGACAGACAGGCCTGTTCATTCAGGGAGACCTTACACTCTCAGAGCCACTCCCAGGTGACAGACAGGCCTGTTCATTCAGAGACCTTACCTCTCAGAGCCTTCCAGGTGACAGACAGGCCTGTTCATTCAGAGACCTTACCTCTCAGAGCCCTCCAGGTGACAGACAGGCCTGTTCATTCAGAGACCTTACCTCTCAGAGCCCTCCAGGTGATACAGGCCTGTTCATTCAGAGACCTTACCTCTCAGAGCCCTCCAGGTGACAGACAGGCCTGTTCATTCAGAGACCTTACCTCTCAGAGCCCTCCAGGTGACATACAGGCCTGTTCATTCAGAGACCTTACCTCTCAGAGCCCTCCAGGTGACAGACAGGCCTGTTCATTCAGAGACCTTACCTCTCAGAGCCCTCCAGGTGACAGACAGGCCTGTTCATTCAGAGACCTTACCTCTCAGAGCCCTCCAGGTGACAGACAGGCCTGTTCATTCAGAGACCTTACCTCTCAGAGCTCCAGGTGACAGACAGGCCTGTTCATTTCAGAGACCTTACCTCTCAGAGCCCTCCAGGTGATACAGGCCTGTTCATTCAGAGACCTTACCTCTCAGAGCCCTCCAGGTGACAGACAGGCCTGTTCATTCAGAGACCTTACCTCTCAGAGCCCTCCAGGTGATACAGGCCTGTTCATTCAGAGACCTTACCTCTCAGAGCCCTCAGGTGATACAGGCCTGTTCATTCAGAGACCTTCCTCTCAGAGCCCTCCAGGTGACAGACAGGCCTGTTCATTCAGAGACCTTACCTCTCAGAGCCCTCAGGTGATACAGGCCTGTTCATTCAGAGACCTTGCCTCTCAGAGCCCTCCAGGTGACAGACAGGCCTGTTCATTCAGAGACCTTACCTCTCAGAGCCCTCCAGGTGATACAGGCCTGTTCATTCAGAGACCTTACCTCTCAGAGCCCTCAGGTGATACAAGCCTGTTCATTCAGAGACCTTACCTCTCAGAGCCTTCCAGGTGACAGACAGGCTTGTTCATTCAGAGACCTTACCTCTCAGAGCCCTCCAGGTGACAGAGAGGCCTGTTCATTCAGAGACCTTACCTCTCAGAGCCCTCCAGGTGACAGACAGGCCTGTTCATTCAGAGACCTTACCTCTCAGGGCCCTCCAGGTGACAGGCCTGTTCATTCAGAGACCTTACCTCTCAGAGCCCTCCAGGTGATACAGGCCTGTTCATTCAGAGACCTTACCTCTCCCAGAGCCCTCAGGTGATACAGGCCTGTTCATTAGAGGCCTCTCAGAGCCCTCCAGGTGACAGACAGGCCTGTTCATTCAGAGACCTTACCTCTCAGAGCCCTCCAGGTGACAGACAGGCCTGTTCATTCAGAGGACCTTACCTCTCAGAGCCCTCCAGGTGACAGGCCTGTTCATTCAGAGACCTTACCTCTCAGAGCCCTCCAGGTGACAGACAGGCCTGTTCATTCAGAGACCTTACTCTCTCAGCCCTCCAGGGGTGTATTGTAGCAGGGACAGTGAGGTGGATCTCTGTTCCTCCCAGGGACTCCTCAGTGATCAATGGTCTCCTGCTCTCTGGAGATGACAGACACCGCCCGTGGGATGATCCTCAACTTCATCCACCTCATCAACCGGTGAGCTGCATCTGTTCTCTGTCCGTTTGTCCCGTCATGTCCATCTGCCTGTCATGTCCATCTGCCTGTCATGTCCATCTGCCCGTCATGTCCATCTGCCCGTCATGTCCATCTGCCCGTCATGTCCATCTGCCCGTCATGTCCATCTGCCCGTCATGTCCATGTGCCTGTCATGTCCATCTGCCTGTCATGTCCATCTGCCTGTCATCATCCCATCTGCCTGTCGTGTCCATGTGCCCGTCATGTCCATCTGCCCGTCATGTCCATCTGCCCGTCATGTCCATCTGCCCGTCATGTCCATCTGCCCGTCATGTCCATCTGTGTCCATGTGCCGTCATGTCCATCTGCCCGTCATGTCCATCTGCCCGTCATGTCCATCTGCCTGTCCTGTCCATCTGCCCGTCCTGTCCATCTGCCTGTCATGTCCATCTGCCTGTCATGTCCATCTGCCTGTCCTTGTCCATCTGCCTGTCCTGTCCATCTGCCTGTCCTGTCCATCTGCCTGTCCTGTCCATCTGCCTGTCATGTCCATCTGCCCGTCATGTCCATCTGCCCGTCATGTCCATCTGCCCGTCCTGTCCATCTGCCCTGTCCATGTCCATCTTTGCCCGTCATGTCCATCTGCCCGTCATGTCCATCTGCCCGTCATGTCCATCTGCCCGTCATGTCCATCTGCCCGTCATGTCCATCTGCCCGTCATGTCCATGTGCCGTCATGTCCATGTGCCCGTCATGTCCATCTGCCCGTCATGTCCATCACCCCGTCATGTCCATCTGCCCGTCATGTCCATGTGCCCGTCATGTCCATGTGCCCGTCATGTCCATGTGCCCGTCATGTCCATCTGCCTGTCCTGTCCATCTGCCTGTCCTGTCCATCTGCCTGTCCTGTCCATCTGCCTGTGCTGTCATGTCCATCTGCCTGTCCTGTCCATCTGCCTGTCCTGTCCATCTGCCTGTCCTGTCCATCTGCCTGTCCTGTCCATCTGCCTGTCCTGTCATGTCCATCTGCCTGTCCTGTCATGTCCATCTGCCCGTCCTGTCCATCTGCCCGTCCTGTCCATCTGCCCGTCCTGTCCATCTGCCCGTCCTGTCCATCTGCCCGTCATTCCATCTGCCTGTCCTGTCCATCTGCCTGTCATGTCTATTCACCACCAAAGCGGTAAGTTATGCCAACTCCCCTGAATATTAAGTGCCCAGACTTTACATAAACTTTGAGGCTGTGTGTGATAGGTGCTAGAACTCTGACTCCTGAGTTCTGATTTGGCCTGGACAACTATTAACAGTATAATCAGATGTCCAGAGAATTATTCAGACCTCTTTGACTTTTTCCCATTTTGTTATGTTACAGCCTTATTCTAAAAATGGATTCCTCTCAATCAATCTGACACACAATACCCCCTAATGACATCACAATACCCATAATGACGCCAATACCCCTAATACACCCCTAATGACATCACAATACTAATACCCCTAATGACATCACAATACCCCTAATGACATCAATACCCCAATACATCACAATACCTAATGACATCACAATACCCCTAATGACATCACAATACTCCCCTAATGACATCCACAATACCCCCTAATGACATCACAATACCTCATAATGACATCACAACACCCCATAATACAATACTATAATGACATCACAATACCCCATAATAACATCACAATACCCCATAATGACATCACAATACCCCATAATAACATCACAATACCCCCATAATGACATCACAATACCCTAATGACATAATGACATCACAATACCCCCTAATGACATCACAATACCCCATAATAACATCACAATACCCCATAATGACATCAATATAATACAATACCCCTAAATGACATCACAATACCCCATAATAATGACATCACAATACCCCCATAATGACGCTCACAATACCCCATAATGACATCACAATACCCCCTAATGACATCACAATACCCCATAATAACATCACAATACCCCATATAATGACATCCCTAAATACCCCATAATGACATCACAATACCCCCTAATGACATCACAATACCCCTAATGACATCACAATACCCCCATAATAACATCACAATACCCCATAATGACATCACAATACCCCATAATGACATCACAATACCCCATAATGACATCACAATACCCCTAATGACATCACAATACCCCATACCCCAATGACATCACAATACCCCATAATGACATCACAATACCCCCTAATGCCCCATAATAACATCACAATACCCCATAATGACATCACATATACCCCATAATGACATCACAATACCCCATAATGACGTCACCCCATAATAACCCCATAATGACATCACAATACCCCATAATGACATCACAATACCCCATAATGACATCACAATACCCCATAATGACATCACAATACCCCCTAATGACATCACAATACCCCATAATGACATCACAATAATAATGACATAATAACATCACAATACCCCATAATGACATCACAATACCCCATAATGACATCACAATACCCCATAATGACATCACAATACCCCATAATGACATCACAATACCCCATAATAACATCACAATACCCCATAATAACATCCACAATACACCATAATGACATCACAATACCCCATAATGACATCACAATACCCCTAATGACATCACAATACACCATAATAACATCACAATACCCCATAATGACATAATACTGGCGTCACAATAATATGGCGTCACAATCATAATACACCATAATGACATCACAATACCCCATAATGACATCACAATACCCCTAATGACATCACAATAATAACATCACAATACACCATAATAACATCACAATACCCCATAATAACATCACAATACACCATAATAACATCACAATACCCCATAATGACATCACAATACCCCATAATGACATCACAATACCCCATAATAACATCACAATACACCATAATAACATCACAATACCCCATAATGACATCACAATACACCATAATGACATCACAATACACCATAATAACATCACAATACCCCATAATGACATCACAATACCCCATAATATAACATCACAATACCCCATAATAACATCACAATACCCCATAATAACATCACAATACCCCATAATAACATCACAATACCCCATAATGACATCACCCCATAATAACCCCATAATAACATCACAATACCCCATAATGACATCACAATACCCCATAATAACATCACAATACCCCATAATGACATCACAATACCCCATAATAACATCACAATACCCCATAATGACATCACAATACCCCATAATGACATCACAATACCCCCTAATGACATCACAATACCCCATAATGACATCACAATACACCATAATAACATCACAATACCCCATAATAACATCACAATGCCCCATAATGACATCACAATACCCCATCACAATATATGACATCACAATACCCCATAATAACATCACAGTACCCCATAATAACATCACAATACCCCATAATAACATCACAATACCCCATAATAACATCACAATACCCCATAATAACATCACAATACCCCATAATAACATCACAATACCCCATAATAACATCACAATACCCCATAATGACATCACAATACCCCATAATGACATCACAATACCCCATAATGACATCACAATACCCCATAATGACATCACAATACCCCATAATGACATCACAATACCCCATAATAAGCAAGAACTGTTTTTTTTTTTTTTTTTTTTTTCTTTTTTTTTTGCAAATGTATTAAACATAACAGATACCTTATTTACATAAGTATTCAGACCCTTTGCTTTGAGGAAATTGATCTCAGGTGCTTCCGGTTTTTCGATTGATCATCCTTGAGATGTTTCTACAACTTGATTGGGAGTCCACCTGTGGTAAATTCAATTGATTGGACATGATTTGGAAAGGCGCTCACAGGTCCCACAGTTGACAGTGCAGGTCAGAGCAAAAACCAAGCCATGAGGTTCAAGGAACTGTCCGTAGAGCTCAGAGACAGGATGGAGCTGAGGCACAGTTTTGGGGAAGGGTACCAAAAAAAATGTCTGCAGCATTGAAGGTCCTCAAGAACACAGTGGCCTCCATCATTCTTAAATGGAAGAAGTTTGGAGCCACCAAGACTCTTCCTAGAGCTGGTCGCCCGGCCAAACTGAGCAATCGGGGGAGAAGGGCCTTGGTCAGGGAGGTGACCAAGAACCTGATGGTCACTCTGACAGAGTTCCTCTGTGGAGATGGAGAACCTTCCAGAAGGACAGCCATCTCTGCATTCCTCAGTAAAAGGCACATGACAGCCCACTTGGAGTTTGCCAAAAGCCACCTAAAGGACCAAGACAACGCAGGAGTGGCTTCAGCACAAGTCTCTGAATGTCTTCGAGTGGCCCAGCCAGAGCCCGGACTTGAACCCAATTGAATCCCTGGAGAAACCTGAAAATAGCTGTGCAGCGACACTCCTTAATTCAACCTGACAGAGCTTGAGAGGATCTGCAGAGAAGAATGGGAGAAACTCCCCAAATACAGGTGTGCCAAGCTTGTAGTCATACCCAAGAAGACTCAAGGCTCTAATCGCTGCCAAAGGTGCTTCAACAAAGTACTGAGTAAAGGCTCTGAACATTTATGTAAATGATTTTTTATTTTTAATACATTAGCAAAAATGTATAAAAAGTTTTTGCTTTGTCGTTATGGGGTATCGTATGTAGATCGAGGGGAAAAAAAACAATTCAATAAATATTAGAATAAGCCTGTAACGTAACAAAATGTGTAAAAAGTCAAGGGGTCTGAATTCTTTTCCGATTGCACCGTAGGTTAGAATTACCTTACATACAATGTTTTATTTGTCAATTTAAAAGAACACAATACAACCACAAATCTGGATACAATGTTTTAATAATCATCAAATGAAAGATACAAAACGAATGGAATTTTTTGTAATATCTATATTTTCTTTTTCCATTCCTCCCCTCTCCAGATATGGTTTCATCCTCAACGGGCTAGAGTTTACTACGGCGTCGCAGTCAGCCCCCTTCCTGTCTCTGATGGTGGAGAGTTACTATCAGACCACTAACGACACAGATCTCCTCAGGTAGTTACTAACGACACAGATCTCCTCAGGTAGTTACTAATGACACAGACTTCCCCTCAGGTAGTTACTATCAGACCACTAACGACACAGATCTCCTCAGGTAGTTACTAACGACACAGATCTCCTCAGGTAGTTACTAACGACACAGATTTCCTCAGGTAGTTACTAACGACACAGACTTCCTCAGGTAGTTACTATCAGACCACTAAAGACACAGATTTCCTCAGGTAGTTACTAACGACACAGATTTCCTCAGGTAGTTACTATCAGACCACTAAAGACACAGATTTCCTCAGGTAGTTACTATCAGACCACTAAAGACACAGATTTCCTCAGGTAGTTACTATCAGACCACTAACGACACAGATTTCCTCAGGTAGTTACTATCAGACCACTAACGACACAGATTTCCTCAGGTAGTTACTATCAGACCACTAACGACACAGATTTCCTCAGGTAGTTACTAACGACACAGATTTCCTCAGGTAGTTACTATCAGACCACTAAAGACACAGATTTCCTCAGGTAGCGATTCCTTTTTCCCCAACATTTTGTTTATGAATGGGGCTTGTCATGAATGGGGCTTGTTATGAATGGGGCTTGTCATGAATGGGGCTTGTCATGAATGGGGCTTGTCATGAATGGGCTTGTCATGAATGGGGCTTCTGTCATGAATGCTCAAAGGCGTCCATTCTAAAGGTTGGCAGAACTCTCTGTTCAGGTTGTAACGGTTTTGACTTGAGGTTATTGTTTGTAGGGGTGACACGAGGTCGTGCCTAGCAGAGAAACAACTGATTTTCTCCTTTGGTTTGGTTTGGGAATGAGTCTAATCCCAACCTACTCTACTGTGTAGGACTGTTCTGCCAGCCCTAGATTATAATCCCAACCTACTCTACTGTGTAGGACTGTTCTGCCAGCCCTAGATTATAATCCCAACCTACTCTACTGTTTAGGACTGCTCTGCCAGCCCTATATTATAATCCCAACCTACTCTAATGTGTAGGACTGTTCTGCCAGCCCTAGATTATAATCCCAACCTACTTTACTGTGTAGGACTGCTCTGCCAGCCCTAGATTATAATCCCAACCTACTCTACTGTGTAGGACTGCTCTGCCAGCCCTAGATTATAATCCCAACCTACTCTACTGTGTAGGACTGCTCTGCCAGCCCTAGATTATAATCCCAACCTTTCTCTACTGTGTAGGACTGCTCTGCCAGCCCTAGATTATAATCCCAACCTACTCTACTGTGTAGGACTGCTCTGCCAGCCCTAGATTATAATCCCAACCTACTCTAATGTGTAGGACTGTTCTGCCAGCCCTAGATTATAATCCCAACCTACTCCACTGTGTAGGACTGTTCTGCCAGCCCTAGATTATAATCCCAACCTACTCTACTGTGTATGACTCTCTGCCAGCCCTAGATTATAATTCCAACCTACTCTACTGTGTAGAACTGTTTATAATCCCAACCTACTCTACTGTGTAGGACTGTTCTGCCAGCCCTAGATTATAATCCCAACCTACTCTACTGTGTAGGACTGTTCTGCCAGCCCTAGATTATAATCCCAACCTACTATACTGTGTAGGACTGCTCTGCCAGCCCTATATTATAATCCCAACCTACTCTAATGTGTAGGACTGTTCTGCCAGCCCTAGATTATAATCCCAACCTACTTTACTGTGTAGGACTGCTCTGCCAGCCCTAGATTATAATCCCAACCTACTCTACTGTGTAGGACTGCTCTGCCAGCCCTAGATTATAATCCCAACCTACTCTACTGTAGGACTGCTCTGCCAGCCCTATATTATAATCCCAACCTACTCTAATGTGTAGGACTGTTCTGCCAGCCCTAGATTATAATCCCAACCTACTCCACTGTGTAGGACTGTTCTGCCAGCCCTAGATTATAATCCCAACCTACTCTACTGTGTAGGACTGTTCTGCCAGCCCTAGATTATAATCCCAACCTACTCTACTGTGTAGAACTGTTTATAATCCCAACCTACTCTACTGTGTAGGACTGTTCTGCCAGCCCTAGATTATAATCCCAACTCCACTCTACTGTGTAGGACTGTTCTGCCAGCCCTAGATTATAATCCCAACCTACTCCACTGTGTAGGACTGTTCTGCCAGCCCTAGATTATAATCCCAACCTACTCTACTGTGTAGGACTGTTCTGCCAGCCCTAGATTATAATCCCAACCTACTCTACTGTGTAGGACTGCTCTGCCAGCCCTAGATTATAATCCCAACCTACTCTACTGTGTAGAACTGTTTTATAATCCCAACCTACTCTACTGTGTAGGACTGTTCTGCCAGCCCCTAGGTTATAATCCCAACCTACTCTACTGTGTAGGACTGTTCTGCCAGCCCTAGATTATAATCCCAACCTACTCTACTGTGTAGGACTGCTCTGCCAGCCCTATATTATAATCCCAACCTACTCTAATGTGTAGGACTGTTCTGCCAGCCCTAGATTATAATCCCCATCTACTTTTACTGTGTAGGACTCTTCTGCCAGCCCTAGATTATAATCCCAACCTACTTTACTGTGTAGGACTGCTCTGCCAGCCCTAGATTATAATCCCAACCTACTCTACTGTGTAGGACTGCTCTGCCAGCCCTAGATTATAATCCCAACCTACTCTACTGTGTAGGACTGCTCTGCCAGCCATAGATTATAATCCCAACCTACTCTACTGTGTAGGACTGCTCTGCCAGCCCTAAATTATAATCCCAACCTACTCTACTGTGTGGGACTGCTCTGCCAGCCCTAGATTATAATCCCAACACTCTACTGTGTAGGACTGCTCTGCCCGCTCTAGATTATAATCCCAACACTCTACTGTGTAGGACTGCTCTGCCAGCCCTAGATTATAATCCCAACACTCTACTGTGTAGGACTGCTCTGCCAGCCTAGGTTATAATCCCAACACTCTGTGTAGGACTGCTCTGCCAGCCCTAGATTATAATCCCAACACTCTACTGTGTAGGACTGCTCTGCCAGCCCTAGATTATAATCCCAACACTCTACTGTGTAGGACTGCTCTGCCAGCCGTAGATTATAATCCCAACCTACTCTACTGTGTAGGACTGCTCTGCCCGCTCTAGAGCAGGAGTACCTGTTCTGGATCGGAACCGCTCTGTGGCTGTTGAAGTAAAGGGGAATAAGCACGTTCTGAACCGTTTTGATGTACAGGTGGGCCTGCCCAGGTAAGGAACACAACAGGAACATTACCCTCATCCCCTTCAATACAAGACACAACTTTATTTTGTCCATCTGTCACAACACAAAATCCCACCCACGTACATGTATTTTTGGAGTTGATTTGTGTGTGTGTGTGTGTGTGTGTCTGTATCTGTGTGTTGCGTCTGTTACTTTTCTTCCAGACCGGAGTCCTACAGTGATGATCTAGAGCTGGCTGAAGGTCTGACCGAGGGTAAACGTTAATTCCCTACTTCATGAACAAACAACATTCCCCATCATGAACACACTATCTATTGGGTTGGTCTGAAGTACTTTAGAGTAGAGGGAAGCCCTTTTTGAGACCTGGTCCTTAACCTGCGTCCATCTTCCTGAACTCAGATGCTGCAGAGAGGCTGTGGAAAGAGCTGCATTCAGGAGCAGAGTCCGGGTGGGACTT
>NC_088409.1:101389946-101397446 GCF_034236695.1 Oncorhynchus nerka | reverse complement strand
CTGTTCCTATGAAATGCAATGGGTGTAGGGTGGAGTTGCCCCTAGACGCTGATCTCGGGTCAGTTTTCCCCACCAATAGTTAGGATTGGGGCGTAGTAAGCTGGTCCTTGATCTGTACGTAGGGGGGGGACTTCACTTCGGAGCTTTTAAAATGTTAATGCTTAGAGGAGGATGTTGATGGTTAAACTGTACAGAGTCTGAACATGAAGATGATTTTAAACTCTGTTTCCCTTGCTAACTATCATTGTGTGAGTGTGTGTGTGTGTGTGTGTGTGTGTGTGTGTGTGTAATGTCGTGGAAATGTCCTCTATTTACCAAATCATGAGAGAGCAAACCACAACACAAGTCAGAGTTATCATAAAGTCCATCTTTAATTATATGAGCTCCATCACAACCCTGTGACTCTCGGATCAATTCAGTGTCGATCAATGAATTCTCTGAGAAGTCCCTTCCACATTTCAACTGAGGTCCTTTATAGCAACGACACACGCAGGATAAGACAGCATCGGCATAATTCATCGTTCAGCTTTGTCTCCTTTCTCAAACCCAGAACCATAAACAAATCCTCCATATCAACAGGCATCAAATCCATCCTATCTTGACAAGATCACAGAGACCCATTGCCTGGCACACAGACATTGTGGAGCCCAGAGATACACGTTTGACCTCTCCCCTCTCTCCGGCCCAAGTAACTTCGTCTTGACAGAGAACAGATGACTGCAACCCCGCCACAGTATTATACAAACCCATTCTGATGAGAAGTAACTTACAAACATATGATGAATATAAAACATCTTACCAATCTTACCACCAATTCGGATTATTCCCCAACAGTGTGTGTGTGTGTGTGTGTGTGTGCACACGATGATCATGGTAACTGATATTAAACTGAAATCACAAACGATAATAATCTTCATCCAAGATATTTCACTGGAGCTGAACTCCTGGTGTGTCACGAAGCATTTCCATACTGTAAGTGGTGGGACCCCATTTCCTTATATGGTCAACTACTCTAGACCAGGGCCCCAGTGCACTTCAAAGAGGATAGGGAGCTATTTAGGACATAGACGGAGTGATATGTGCAGTGATTGGTTTAAAGATAATCAGATCTAGTGGCGTGAGATGTGCAGTGATTGGTTTAAAGATAATCAGATCTAGTGGCGTGAGATGTGCAGTGATTGGTTTAAAGATAATCAGATCTAGTGGCGTGAGATGTGCAGTGATTGGTTTAAAGATAATCAGATCTGGTGGCGTGAGATGTGCAGTGATTGGTTTAAAGATAATCAGATCTAGTGGCGTGAGATGTGCAGTGATTGGTTTAAAGATAATCAGATCTAGTGGTGTGTTTTGTGTGACTCCTGTCTAAATGAATCAATTGTCTCCAATGCTGCCTGTTTGAAGGTCAAATTGGGAGAAACTGGGGAACGATATGACCTTAATCCCTCGGAGCATTTGGCAACAGACAATGAACGCTGTTTAATGCTGTTTAACGATCGACCGTGTTGTTCGTAGTTTGAGTTGAATGAGTCAATGTATGAACAGCTCTTGTTTATTATAAAAGGTATTTCTGTTTGTTCACCTGACAACGCTTCCTGTCAGTCTTTGACAGTGTTTGTCTGGAGAAAATGTGCACTACTCTTGAAAGGTCAAAAGGTTTATACCCTAATTGGCTGTCTGCAGACACGGCTCTCTTCTATCTCAATATAACAACACACAGAGATATGCAAAAGGTCATCAGATGAGAGGTTCAAGGAATCTGCTCCTCAAAGAGAAATGCCACTGACCCGACTTTGGAGATAGGAGGCAGGAGAGGGAGTCAGGAGGCAGGAGAGGAGGCAGGAGGCAGGGAGGAGTCCAGGAGGCAGGAGAGGAGTCCAGGAGGCAGGAGAGGCCAGGAGGCAGGAGAGGAGGCCAGGAGGCAGGAGAGGAGGCCGGAGAGGAGTCCAGGAGGCAGGAGAGGAGGCCAGGAGGCAGGAGAGGAGGCAGGAGGAGTCAGGAGGCAGGAGAGGAGTCAGGAGGCAGGAGAGGAGTCCAGGAGGCAGGAGAGGAGTCCAGGAGGCAGGAGAGGAGTCCAGGAGGCAGGAGAGGAGGCAGGAGGCAGGAGAGGAGTCCAGGAGGCAGGAGAGGAGGCAGGAGGCAGGAGCAGCCCTGTTCCCTTAAATTTTGACCTTTAAAAAAAAAAAAAAAAATGTGTAACTCGATGTCAGTTGGAGTAGAAGTTGTTAAATTCAAACCCAAATTAAAAAAAATAATAATAATGTTTGACTTCTGTTGAATTTCCTCAGTGAAGCTTCTTGTCTTTTAAAAAACAGGGTTCTGTGTCCTGGTCCCGATGGTTCAGATCAGAAATTACACCGTTTGTTTTTGTGGCGAAACAAAATAAAGCTCACTGAAATTCTTCTGTTTTCCTGTTAAAGGGATACTTTGAGATTTTGTCAATGAGTCCCTTTATCTACTTCCCCCAGTCAGGTGTCCACCTGGATATCTTTTTTTCCTGTCTGTGTATCCACGTTTCTATCCACAGTACCCAAGTCATGCATATCACCTAAATAAATTAAATCCTGACAGCTGTGATGGAAACAAGAAGTTTCTGTACAATTGTATAAAATGCAGACGTATAATTTGTTCGTTCGACATGGTGGGGTCTTTCAGTGCCGTAAAATGAGTTATGTGAGAAATGGCAGTGAAAATGACTTTCTGAGCCAATATTGATACAATAACCATAATAATAAGTCAACTTGGAGTCATGTGATTACATGCTGTGTGGTCCTCCCACTACGACTCAGGAAACAGTTTTATCAGGCTACAGATGAAATGTGTCGTGGTGAACAGGGTGGTGAAAGTGCACGGTGATGAGTTTGATGCTCCTTTCCAATACATAACTAGACTCTTATTCTGGTGACATGAGGATCGATGCTCGACTGCCGTTTGACAAATACAAACCTCTCTCTTACCCTTAATGTCATCATGTAGACTAGCAGACCAGCACTGTATAGAACCAGCCCTGTATAGAACCAGCCCTGTATAGAACCAGCCCTCCCCAGCCCTGTATAGAACCAGCCCTGTATAGAACAAACCTCTCTCTTACCCTTAATGTCATCATGTAGACTAGCAGACCAGCCCTGTATAGAACCAGCCCTGTATAGAACCAGCCCTCCCCAGCCCTGTATAGAACCAGCCCTCCCCAGCCCTGTATAGAACCAGCCCTGTATAGAACCAGCCCTGTATAGAACAAACCTCTCTCTTACCCTTAATGTCATCATGTAGACTAGCAGACCAGCCCTGTATAGAACCAGCCCTGTATAGAACCAGCCCTGTATAGAACCAGCCCTATATAGAACCAGCCCTGTATAGAACCAGCCCTCCCCAGCCCTGTATAGAACCAGTCCTGTATACAACCAGCCCTGTATAGAACCAGCCCTATATAGAAACAACCCTGTATAGAACCAGCCCTGTATAGAACCAGCCCTGCATAGAACCAGCCCTCTCTTACCCATAATAATCATCATGTAGACTAGCAGACCAGCACTGTATATGCCAGCCCTGTATAGAACCAGCCCTGTATAGAACCAGCCCTGTATAGAACCAGCCCTGTATAGAACCAGCCCTCTCTTACCCATAATAATCATCATGTAGACTAGCCTACCAGCACTGTATCTGTGAGCTGTTGGGCTGGAGACCACAAGCCAAGACCAGAGGAGGCACATTTGCTATATAACACAACAGTTTTTCCTGATAAAACTATCAGAGTTGAAAGTGCAATGGAAAAACACTGAACTTTTAGATTTTTAAAAATATTTTCATGAACATATGTTGCCAATTGGATGGCATCCTAGCTTCTGTCCAGTATGTCATAAGGTGAATGCACCAATTTGTAAGTCGCTCTGGATAAGAGCGTCTGCTAAATGACTTAAATGTAAATGTAAGAATGTTGAGGTAGCATGCTAGCAGATGCCCATTGATTTTACAAGTCATTGCGCTAACGCTAGTTAGCATTGGCTCACAAAACGACCTCTTCACTTCCTTCATGCTGGACACAGAATGGTATCCAGTAGTTCCTCTGACTCTGGGGATGTATAGATAAAGGGCCTCCTTGCCAAATTATCACTTTAATCTATTGACTTGTTTCTATTAACTTCTACAATTTAGTTATGGAAGTAGTGTTTTCTCTTGAAACTGGTGAGAACCATGACTGTGGTTGTCCCAACATGCACCCTGTTCCTGATATAGTACACTACTTTTGTCCTTGACCTATTAACACTGCCTTAAGAGGGACACTACTTTGAAGGGTTAGTAGTGACTAGCCACGACTCAATGTCCCAAATGGCATCCCATTCCCTACACAGTGCACTATATAGGCCCTGGCCAAGTGGTGTACTATATAGGCCCTGGCCAAGTGGTGCACTATATAGGCCCTGGCCAAGTGGTGCACTATATAGGCCCTGGTCAAAGTGGTGTACTATATAGGCCCTGGTCAAAGTGGTGTACTATATAGGCCCTGGCCAAGTGGTGTACTATATAGGCCCTGGCCAAGTGGTGCACTATATAGGCCCTGGTGAAGTGGTGTACTATATAGGCCCTGGTGAAGTGGTGTACTATATAGGCCCTGGCCAAGTGGTGTACTATATAGTGGTGTACTATATGTAACAGTATAACTTTAGACCGTCCCCTCGCCCATACCCGGGCGCCAACCAGGGACCCTCTGCACACATCAACAACAGTCACCCCTCGAAGCATCGTTACCCATCGCTCCACAAAAGCTGCGGCCCTTGCAGAGCAAGGGGAACCACTACTTCAAGGTCTCAGAGCAAGTGATGTCACCGATTGAAACACTATTTAGCGCGCACCACCGCTAACTAGCTAGTCGTTTCACATCCGTTACACTCACCCCCCTTTTGACCTCCTCCTTTTCCGAAGGGATGCCTCTCAATCCACCACCTATGTTACTCTTCCACATACTTTAGGGATGCCTCTCAATCCACCACCTATGTTACTCTTCCACATACTTTAGGGATGCCTCTCAATCCACCACCTATGTTACTCTTCCACATACTTTAGGGATGCCTCTCAATCCACCACCTATGTTACTCTTCCACATACTTTAGGGATGCCTCTCAATCCACCACCTATGTTACTCTTCCACATACTTTAGGGATGCCTCTCAATCCACCACCTATGTTACTCTTCCACATACTTTAGGGATGCCTCTCAATCCACCACCTATTTTAATCTTCCACATACTTTAGGGATGCCTCTCAATCCACCACCTATGCTCTTCCACATACTTTAGGGATGCCTCTCAATCCACCACCTATGTTACTCTTCCACATACTTTAGGGATGCCTCTCAATCCACCACCTATGTTACTCTTCCACATACTTTAGGGATGCCTCTCAATCCACCACCTATGTTACTCTTCCACATACTTTAGGGATGCCTCTCCAATCCACCACCTATGTTACTCTTCCACATACTTTAGGGATGCCTCTCAATCCACCACCTATGCTCTTCCACATACTTTAGGATGCCTCTCAATCCACCACCTATGCTCTTCCACATACTTTAGGGATCCTCTCAATCCACCACCTATGCTCTTCCACATACTTTAGGGATGCCTCTCAATCCACCACCTATGCTCTTCCACATACTTTAGGGATGCCTCTCAATCCACCACCTATGCTCTTCCACATACTTTAGGGATGCCTCTCAATCCACCACCTATGTTACTCTTCCACATACTTTAGGGATGCCTCTCAATCCACCACCTATGCTCTTCCACATACTTTAGGGATGCCTCTCAATCCACCACCTATGCTCTTCCACATACTTTAGGGATGCCTCTCAATCCACCACCTATGCTCTTCCACATACTTTAGGGATGCCTCTCAATCCACCACCTATGCTCTTCCACATACTTTAGGGATGCCTCTCAATCCACCACCTATGTTACTCTTCCACATACTTTAGGGATGCCTCTCAATCCACCACCTATGTTACTCTTCCACATACTTTAGGGATGCCTCTCAATCCACCACCTATGTTACTCTTCCACATACTTTAGGGATGCCTCTCAATCCACCACCTATGTTACTCTTCCACATACTTTAGGGATGCCTCTCAATCCACCACCTATGTTACTCTTCCACATACTTTAGGGATGCCTCTCAATCCACCACCTATGTTACTCTTCCACATACTTTAGGGATGCCTCTCAATCCACCACCTATGTTACTCTTCCACATACTTTAGGGATGCCTCTCAATCCACCACCTATGTTACTCTTCCACATACTTTAGGGATGCCTCTCAATCCACCACCTATGTTACTCTTCCACATACTTTAGGGATGCCTCTCAATCCACCACCTATGTTACTCTTCCACATACTTTAGGGATGCCTCTCAATCCACCACCTATGTTACTCTTCCACATACTTTAGGGATGCCTCTCAATCCACCACCTATGCTCTTCCACATACTTTAGGGATGCCTCTCAATCCACCACCTATGCTCTTCCACATACTTTAGGGATGCCTCTCAATCCACCACCTATGCTCTTCCACATACTTTAGGGATGCCTCTCAATCCACCACCTATGTTACTCTTCCACATACTTTAGGGATGCCTCTCAATCCACCACCTATGTTACTCTTCCACATACTTCCGGGGCCGACAGAGATGGCTGCCTCGCTTTGCGTTCCTAGGAAACTATGCAGTATTTAGTTTTTTTTTATGTGTTATTTTTTACAATGTAATCTTAGGTTTTTATTAAATACAGCCGGGAGGAACTACTGGATATCAGAGCAACGTCAACTCACCAACATTACGACCAGGAATACGACTTTCCCGAAGCGGATCCTCTGTTTGGTCCACCGCCCAGGACAATGGATCCTCTGTCTGGTCCACCGCCCAGGACAATGGATCCTCTGTCTGGTCCACCGCCCAGGACAATGGATCCTCTGTTTGGTCCACCGCCCAGGACAATGGATCCTCTGTCTGGTCCACCGCCCAGGACAATGGATCCTCTGTCTGGTCCACCGCCCAGGACAATGGATCCTCTGTTTGGTCCACCGCCCAGGACAATGGATCCTCTGTCTGGTCCACCGCCCAGGACAATGGATCCTCTGTCTGGTCCACCGCCCAGGACAATGGATCCTCTGTCTGGTCCACCGCCCAGGACAATGGATCCTCTGTTTGGTCCACCGCCCAGGACAATGGATCCTCTGTCTGGTCCACCACCCAGGACAATGGATCCTCTGTCTGGTCCACCACCCAGGACAATGGATCAGAACCCAGCCGGCGAAAACCAAAACAACGGCGCCGTAAAAGAGGCAGACGAAGCGGTCTTCTGGTCAGGGTCCGTAGACGGGCACATCGCTCACCGCTCCCGAGCATACTACTCGCCAATGTCCAGTCTCTTGACAACAAGGTAGATGAAATCCGAGCAAGGGTAGCATTCCAGAGAGACATCGGAGACTGTAACGTTCTTTGCTTCATGGAAAC